>NC_084964.1:18222847-18483252 GCF_949316205.1 Platichthys flesus | reverse complement strand
AGAGTGCTCTGTGGTATTTTCTCCTGCCTCATTGCAATGTAAATACAGAAATATTAAATTTCATAAAACCCTTAATATCAAACAGCACAAACAAAAAAATTCCATTCTAGTTCTTGAATTCTGCTCCAGAAACCAAATGCTTACAGATGGAAGGACGGACAAACACACGGATCTATAGAACCCCCTGTGTTACATCCCAGGGAGACAAAATAAAGGATTAACAAACAAAATATCGACAGAATCATCTCGATGCAGATTCCCCGGCTCCAGCTTCCTGCTGTTTCACCAACCCACTGATCACAGGCCAAATAACACGAGGCAAAGCACCAGCATCAAGTGAAGGAGGAGGAAGAAGCCGACTGGTTCTAATACATCTCGATATCAGCTTTCCAAATGTTTTATAAGGTAAGAAATACATTCAGGACTTGTGCGAGGCCTCGAGGATACATGTGTTCTGATGAGAAGCACAGAATGTAAACACGTCTGTTTGTTTCTGTGAAACTCCACAGGGTATATCTGCATGGGGGGGGGGGAGAACTGGTTCTGGCTGCTGCTGAACCAGACGGACGTGAATAAAGACCAACAAACCCAACGGCGTTAAGGAAGCACAGGAGGCCTCATGAAGTGGTGTTGGGAAATCTGCTCTATATTAACTACATCATTCTTATGAGTTCTGTGCCATGACTCCAATAGCAGAGCCCATACCATCTGTAGCGTTAGCTGTTGTCCATCCTTTATCCAGAGGTCTGCAGTAGACTAACATAACGTGTGGATTAGTCAAAGATCAATCTACACGTCCATCAATCTGCTGCTGCTGCCGGGACGCGACCCCAGCAGCAGCCGGCTGACCAGGGGGTGCCAGTCATCCCTCTCCTCTCTGCTAAGCCTCCCAGCTCCTCCTGAGGTGTTTCCCAGACCAGATGGGACTTGTAATCCATCCAGCGGGTTCTGGGTCTGCCCAGGCGACTCCTCCCAGTGGGGGGGGGGGGGGGGGGGGGGGGGTAGCCCGGGAAAAACCTCCAACAGAAGGTTCACAAGAGGGGACACTTGATAAGAGGCCAGAACCATCTCAACTGGCACCTTTCAAGGGAGCAGCTCAGTCTGCATTTCCAGCCGTCAATTTATCTGCACTGCTTATAATTGGAGGGCCACTGAGGCCAATCCCAGCTGTCAATGGCCGAGAGGCATGAATGGGCCACCGAGCCGCCCACTGTACCACCGAGCCGCCCACTGTACCACCAAGCCATATAAATCTAGTTTTAAAAATTCAACTACTGACACACTCGACCTTTGGAGCTGTGATAAGGATCTGGGGTTTACCTTTGTCCTCTGCATGGGCCGAGAGCCAAAGTATTACCCAGCTCCAAGAGGTGATCAAGCGTAACCAGCGACAATGTTACACAACGTTACAACACAAACACTGTCTTCTCTGTGCCGCCTGTGGTTTGCACTTGTGAGCCTCCAGTCCTGACCCCGAACATCCTTAATGCCGCCGCTGATGCGATAAAACAAGAATGAATGAAATGAAAGCAAATCAGACGAAAGCTGCAAAAATAGGAACATTCTGTGCTTCACTGAGAGGAGGCAAAAAACCACTTCCTGTCAGTCAATGAGAGAACTGTCCAAGAAACCGCACGCTTTCTTGAAATAACACCCAAGAAAGAAATCTCTGCAGAGCTGCAACCTGACATCACCGCTGCACCTTGTTTTCCCTGCACGACAATCACACACTTCACAACAGAGACACGTTCGCATGGCACCAAGCCTCCTGGCTACGACCTAGGTGAGGCCATGTATCGTAACACAACAACAAGCTCAGCCGCACAAAAGACAAACTAATTCACCCTGGTTTAGTCAGCGTCATTAATCACTCATTGTTTCCTCTGTTCCAGGAAATATCTTCCTCGCAGCACGCCGGCTAATTGCCTCTCTGAATTAATCCCTGGCTTTCTCTGCAGAACAGAAGCAAGTTGCCACTTCTCTATATCCTGTCTGTTCATTCAAGAGCCTCAGGGCAGGTTACCACGTTAGTTTATTGTTCATCAAGACAAAATGCTTGTTCGGATGTGTCTAATAGAGAAGGAGACAACAGCGATGCAGCTCGTGCAACGCAATCCCTCGGACTGTAATGGTCTCACTGGGTCTACTTTCTGCACAGAGTTAACGGCCATAACGATCACTGCTTCCAGTTAGAGGCGGGCAGGGGTTGAACGGCCACACGAGGAATTCAATTCCCTCAAATTGAAACAGCGGTTTAGCACGAGAGCTGTCCAACGAGCGAGCGCTGGGATTAGACCCGGCCAGGTCAGAAAATAAAGAGTAATTCGGCTGCTGGCTCGGAGCCCACGACCGGTTTGCTTACCCTGCCTTTTCTTTTTGTGGTTGTGTCGGATCCCCGGTGCTCCCTGGCCGGAGACCCATGTCAGATTATCTGTGTACCGACGTGTGAGACAGTGAGTGTTTGTATCCGTCTAGCCGAGCGCACGTGGATGTTTGTACATGTTTGTCCATTTGAATATGTGTGCAGAGTGGTGCAGGGGGGGGGGGGGGGGGGGGATGGGTTGCACTCGTCTGTGTTGGTGAGAGCGTGTGTGCCAGGGGGCGAGAGAGTGATTCCCCTGATGGGCGTGACAGATGGGCAGGCAGCCGCTCGGCCTCTTCTTCTTCTTCTCTCAGCCACCTGAGAGGCAGGAGGGCGTCGGGAGCTCCCCTCTCATCCCTCTGACCGGAGACTCTTCATCGGGACTCAACGCTCACTGCTAAACTGTTCAGCAACTATAACGGGAGCCAGGTTCTATTTTGGATCCCATGAACAAAGTGCGAGGAAACGTTTAGACGGCTCTCTCTGCCAGATAGTGCTTTTACTCTGACAAGGACGACCGAGGAAGCATCACTCTTCAATATCACTTTGAAATTAGAGGTGAACTTTGTGTTTTCCAGTATTTAATCAAGAATTTTTGCTTCTAGACTCACATTTAGTTGCTCAATAAAAAATTCTGAACATTGACTTGGCTGCAACCCTAGAAAGTCAAATTCCACGGTGAACTACTGCAGATATTCTTCAACAGATATCCCCCCCCCCCTTCGCATTTAAAAGAATCTACATCATCTAAATACTTTAAATACCAGAGAAGAACATCGGGAGCTACGTCTTCCATGTCCACATGTAGGAGTTTGATCCTTCCCAGTGTTAGTGACCTAGAACGCAGCCTACGTGAACCAGAGGTCCAAACACAGAGTGAAGAATCTGCTTTGCCAAGTATCTGCATTAGTGTTGATGGGGGCTTCAGCCTGCAGAGCTAAATTTAGTATTTCTAGTGAAATAAAGATCTCAATATGACAGGGTTGTGTTTCCTTAGACTATTTAAAATGCTACTGAACGTCAACCCGAGCTGCTACACATGTGTCGGTGCACACAGGGATCGGGGGGGACAGGCAATATGATTACCAGTGAACATGGGGTGAGACCTGTCAGACAGGAACAGCTCGTGAGACTGAGCAGCGCCGGCAACGGGGAAAAGTGCACGTTCAACACAAAGGGGGATAACGGAGGTGACAATATAAGAGACACACAAAGAAAAATCCTCCATGAAAACAAAGATGTCAGGTGTGTCCCCTTCTTTCCCAACAGGCCAATCATCTGCTGCAAAACCGCCGAAGCAGGAAGCATATCAAAGTATTCACGTTGTTGCCGATCATTCTGATTTCAACATCCGACATTAACTGTGTTTACAGTTATCATGAAATCCCACACAGGTGAGGGTGCTGATTATTATTCTTGGCTTTCAGGCTCCGAACATGGCGTTTGTTCAAGTGCTGTGCGGAGAGGAGACGGCCGAACGGGGGGGGGCGGAGAAGGAGAAAGATGTCGGTGCCATGCGTCTGTGCACCTGTGTAGTAGAAGTAAAGAGATTAAACCAAACCCTGGCTCTTCCCTCGGCCGTTTAGAGGAGGGCTTGGTCTCGACAGCCAGAAATAACAGCCAGGTCTTTTTTTTGCCGAGATGGCTGCCAAGTGCCAGAACTTGCGTTTAAGGACTTTGAGCCTATAAGGCCTCCTCCTGGAGCCGAGCGCTGACTGGGATCTGTCAACCGTGAGATCCATCACTGGGCCGGCTGCCAGGAGACGTACAGAGAAACTGCTCGGAGGAAGAAAGAAAAACCAAATCTGCACTTTTTGATCATTTTCCAATTTACAGTACAGAGTCCTGACAGAGTGGGCGGAGTGTACAGTAGAGTGAGCTGTACATACAGTATGTGTCACACAGCTCATATTCGCTATATAACCGTCCCCCCCGCCCCATCCCCAAAAGATAAAATCCGATATCTGCACCTGTGGAAATGAGACACGGTGTCCCAGTATGGGAAATGAAACCGACCGGCCTCCCTACCAGTCTTCTGACCTGGTGACACTACACACTGGCAACAGACACATACACACACACACACACACACACACACACACACACACACACCCACACACACACACACACACAAGGCTGTGAAAACACGTCTTACCTTGGTGGTCGGGTGTCTTCACTTCGGTGCGTCTGTACTTTTGATCCCGGCTTTCATCCCAGCGTACAGGTCACAGGGAAACTCTGCAATCAGAACAGACAGTCTGTGATTCCTCCATATCTCTGCCAGCAGGAGAACAACATGCAGCAGCAGCGAGACGGGAGTTAGCCAAATCCCACAGATAGCCGCAGCTCCAGCACAAGGAAATCCACACAGCCACTGATGCATGTACTGCCAAGTCAGGGATGACATGGGAGGAGGAGTCTCGGGAGTTCAACAGAGGAAAATCCCCCGAAGGAGCCGCAAGGTTTTCTTGTCTTTGCAAACCGCTGTTAGATTTTCATGTGACCAGCTTACCACTAAAAGGCTTAGTAGTCTAATCCTTCAGCCAAATGAAGTGTCTAACTTAAGGCTTAGACCGGCCAAAGGAATCACAGGGAGTTTACAGTTTGAACCTGGTTTTCGAAAGGCCCAGTATCTGTGGAGGAATGTGCTGCAGGTGCTCCTTCCATCACCTCCTCAAGCTGCTTCACTCTCCCTGCTACTGGGCCGGCTGCTCACTACATGGCTGCGTGGCCAAGACAAATATCATAATCACTTCCACTCACACCCAGAGCAGCACGGTCCTGGCAGCAGGAGGGAATAATTAGCAGCCGCACCTCAGACAGACGAGGATGAGTCTGCGTCATGTCTCCCTGCTGAGCGAGCAGGATCCACTCCTGATCCAACCCTTAGTCTGGTTCTATAAAGAATTCCCTCTGTTGAATAAAGGCCAGGAAAGTGTATCTGAAGTTTTGTTGGTGCTGTAAAATTGACCTTTGACCTTTGGGCTATTCATCATTCAATCCAGCTTGTAAGTTAAATTGTCTGTGACCGTAGAGCGACCTTAACCTTTGACCGTCTAATTCATAACAAGTATTGTTTTAGGACAAACACACAACCCAAAAACACAAAGCCTCCAGCCACGGCAGAGAGACACACACACAGACACACACACACTCACACATTATCATTAAGGTGTAATTGTCTCTGGCACGCTTGATCACTCCTTTTTCCAGGTTGTGTAATCGTGTGATGACATTCAGCCAAGAAGCAGCTCGACACTCACACCTGACAGGTCGGTGTTACACACAAGGCCGCTCCAACGCACTTTGTGAAAATATTGAAACAGACCCGGTGGCCTTTCGCTGTCAGATGTTTGTCTCACTGCTGCCGGCGTCTCCAGAATCAAAGCCTCTGAGATAGGAGCTGCGCAGGTCGGTGCATTGTCTGTGTTTTTATTTTTAATTCTTAAATACCATCAGAGTTTTTTTAAGAAAGTCCCTTTGAAGCTGCTCAAACCAGTTCACCTCAAGCTTATGGTATGTTTTCTATTATTCTCTCTTCCACTTAGTTTCCCAGTTCTTTTAGAGACAGCTGGTTCCAACTGAAGCATAATTAGATGACTGTACACAAACATCTATTCTATAATTTAACTTGTACATGTTTCATTATTTTAACAGAGCCGTGGATACAGGCAGGAGATCTGCACGGAAAACAAACATGGAGGAGGGTGAATGTGATTCTGAAGAGGAGGGAGACTCTGATGAGCTGAGACAAAACAAGGAAAAAGGAAAAGAGCCTGTGGCGGCTGCTGGGATTTAAATCAACTTGGACGAGAAAGAGTCAAAAGAAAATGTACGTGTTGATATTCATCGTCCTTCTTTAGGGGAAATGATGAAATCAAGAAGATATCATAGACGACAATAAGAACTTTACTTACAGATAGAAGAAATAACACAAATAGTTTAGAATTTACTCCACCAGCATTTAAAGGACGGTTTTATTTTGGAAGATTTTTACCCAAGAGACTGAGGCTTCACCTGAGCCGCTGATCCCTTCTCCGCCTCCCGTCTGAGGTGAATCTGTCTTCTGCCCCGGCTGCTTGTTCTCAGTGTGGCCATGCATCTGATTCCCGGGCTAATCCATATGCTAAGCCAGCTCTCAGCCACTCAATGAGGGATAAATATGCATCAGTACAGGCTGAACAGATAAGAGGGGCCAGGGAGGCAGGGTTAAACCTGACAGCACTCAAACCCATTTACCCGCTCGGTTACAGTACGTGTGCACCACAGTGAACGGCTCAGGTTCACGGTGGGATTCACAAACAGGAAAGTAAAAGTTTCCCCGTCGATGGTTCAGAGGCGTCTTCGTTATTCAGCTGGGAATCGATCGGGAAAACATCGAGAATTAGACGGCACAGAACAACTTATAACAAATAATGATTCTGGTATTGTTCCATCACTGATGATCCTACAGGAAATAAAATCAGAATAAAGTTAAATATACCGATACCTTAAATGGACAGGAGAAGGAGGAGAGGAAAAGTCTGAGACACAACTTTCCTCCTCCACTCTTCACTCTCACAACCGTGGAGGAGAGACATAACACAACATAACGTGCCTACACATGGGTTGTGGTCTTGTGATATACTTTAGGGCACAACAACACGCCGCCTAACCAATAAGTCCACCAGTGATTTCAAGGTTCAGCAGATGGCCGCTGCAGATTAAGGTATGGGCCCAACTAGTGGCTTTTACAGGCATTAGAGTATATAAGTTGTTCCTTCACCCCATGACCGCATCCTGGATATCAAAGGGGGGAAAACAACATTTCATCCCGGGGCTGGTAATGGATTATTGAGTTCGCCTGACCGTGCACACACAGTGATTCTTTCTGCCAGTCGGGTTTGACAGAGTGCTGGAGCAGTTTGTGTCTAAGGAGACTTTGACTTCCTCACGTCTCTCTTTGAATGAAGCTTCTGTTTCACCCGCTGAGGACATGTCTTTAAGGAAGCATGTAACATTCAGGGAACTCGACCTATTTGTTTGCTTCCCAGTAAGATACCAATCAGACGTCTGCTCCTTCCACGGGGGGAAAAACATGTTGTGAGCAAAATGTGCTGGAGGACACATTTTTCCTCATTTGAGTCGGCAAACAATCTGTGATACGACAATCTTGTTCTTTATTGTCAATGTTTTTTCAAAATAAACTTTTTTTTAACCCCGCAAAAAAAGCCGATTTCCCTGTGTGTGCGGAGCCGGAGTTTGGGAAGCAATTAGCCTAGCTTAGCGCAAAGACTGGTTCAGGTTCAAGTTCATAGGTAAAAAATAACAAACATCTAAAATAAAAAGCTGTTTCCTACATGGAGGATTATGTGGTTCCGATAGAAGAGATCCGATACCCAATAATCACATTTATCAGGATTTTTAGATTGATGACCCTGATATTTGGGCGTGTGTCAGTTAAATCTGAATCATTCATTCATTATTTCTCTAAAACTTTGACAGAACACGTCTAATAAATCGTCCCACAGGTAGAATGTTGTTTGTAAAATGGTCACTTCTCTTTTTATACATATCTGATGGTTGGGACAGATTTGATTTTGAACATCATCAGGCATTTTTAATTTAAATTCCAGACAGGAACATTTATTTTATGAGTTTTCTGATTCTGCTTTACACTGACTCATCTTTAATTCTACTTTTTGTAAGTATTTTAAATAACTTCTGAGTTTTTAACCCCAGAACTAAACAATAAACCTGAGGACATCACACGCGGCTGTGGGAACTTAAAACAGGAGGTTTTACTATCTTTAGATATTTAGCTGCCAAACCGATGTACAATTATAATCATTTGCAAAATTCTCCATGAACTGGATTGTTTCCCTCGTCCTGCCGCTCTCTAAACAGGAATGGTCTTCCCATGGGGGGGGGGTTTAATGGTGATTAACTTGTGAGGGGTCCCCGGCTGCAGCCTCTTCAGAGCTACTACCAGGACTCCCAGTCAGAAGTGATTGTGAGGGGCTGCCAGTGCCAGAGACAGAACTCCAACAGGAAGTGTCACAGGCTCGCTCACACTCTGCCAAACCGCCCACTGAATCACATCCATCTGTTTCCATATTATTCAAATCACCCCCGAGTTGCTTAAGTATAAATCAGAGTGCATGTGTGTTCATGTCCGTGAGAGAGAGAGAGAGAGAGAGAGAGAGAGAGAGAGAGAGAGACCTCCTCTTTCCAAATCAGCTCACGATCTACCCGACACATTCACATCAGTCCGGTCGGACGCGCCGCTGAGCGGACGCCACATGTCAGACGTCCAGCCGACGCTCGGAGAACAGACTTGATTCCACATGTTGTGACTTTGCAGGAGATGAGTGCTCCATGTTTCCAGCTCTAATCCTATTCATTGTTCCTCCCGGCTCAGTGTATAGAATAAGTTATTTCCAAACAGGATTAATCCACTGTGCTTTACCTCTATAACAATCTGCTGGTTTGCATAGTTTAAAAGCTTAGCTGTTACATGGACTCAGACACACACACACACACAGACACACACACACAGACACACACACACACACACACTCGGTGCTGTAACCGAGCCAATGTGGAGATTGATCAGCTGGGCTGTGTCCAAATTGCAGCCCGTCCTCTGCCGCCATGCCAAGCACAATAACTCTCTCCTCTCTTTCACCAGGGAAAGTGGTGGAGTTAAAAAATAAATAAACATGCACGAGAGGAAGAGAAAGAAACAAACGCACAATTGGATAATGTCTTGACACCCAACGCAGGAAAAGGAATGCCTGGCTCTCAGATGTCTGACCCAATTTCCTTCCTTCCTCTAATCTACGGTAAAAAAGCTCCATGACTCAGAATCGCTGGCGCAGCTGCAGTGAGTTGTGTGTTTTTGTGTGCGAGGCCAGTCCCCGAAAAACCTACACACACAAAAACACACGTATGCCAACCTCATCCTCGATGTGGCATCGCAGAAACTGGAACGTGAAAACAGACCATGCTCGAACTGGCTGCAGCTTCACACTCTCTTTGTCGGCTTTCATGGAAACGTGTGTGTTTGTGTGTGTGTCCTATGTGAGGCAGGCACATGTGCTGTATGGGTTCATTAGTATGCATAATGAGCAGCCTGTGTTCTGATGGAAACAATTCAATAATCAATTATACACTCGCTGGAAATACACTGGTGCTCGTCTCCTGACAACGGAATCAGTTAACGCACCCGAGGCAGGGACGTCGACTTATTGCTTTTCTGAAGGATCACATCGAGTCGTGTTAACAAACCATGATGGAGACACAAATGTGTAATTACGCACATTAATCGGTATGTGCGTAGATATTTCCCCCGATAGCACTTGTGCATATTGGTATTTTTTCATTTCATTTAATAATGTGGGTCTGTTGGTCTAATTAAGCCTCCTCTGTTGTGCACAGTGCGGTTCTTGCATATGTAGCATGTGCATGTATTAACTCCATATTCATTACTTCAACTAAAGCCGCTGCAAGTTCTATCAATTCGGCAAATTTATGGGGAATATTTATGAGCTCTTACATGATTGGACTCAGACAAACGTGGCGGCCATCTTGGCTTGTCTGGGTTTTCTCTATGTTTACTACTGCAACACTACTTTTTAGAAGGTGCTGTAATAAAGCAAATAATAAGATAAGGTTTGACTTCAGGAAAATCTCAATGATCATAGAAGGATAAACAATACTATAGGTTATGAGTGAGGTGTTTTTGGCTCTTTAATAGCGAAATGCAAATTAAAAAGAAAACCCAGGAAACGAAAAGGTGGGAATATCAATCTAAAACATCTGGTCTGCTTCAGGAGGTGATGAGCAGGATTGATGAAAATACATAATTTGGGCTAATCCATGCGAAACCTTAAAAATGAATGAACAGTAGCTGCTGCAGTCTGATTGGACAGCAGCACGGAGACATGCCTAAGAGACAATGTGTGGAAAACAAGGGGGAGGCCTCCTGCAGGCGGAGAGAGGCCGGAGGAGACCAGGGGTCACCTTCGGTCAACTAATCCCCATGTGTCAGATAAGGGTCTGCAGACACACTTGTGCTTAGCACTTTAAACACACACACACCCCCACACACAAACACCCCCCCCCCCCTCAAAACTAACACACACAGGAATAGCAAGGGAAAGCACTGGACTGTAAACAATGTACTTTCACATCGAACCCACGCAAGTAGGAACACACACAGAGAATACATTAACTCATAGTCCAGCACAGGATCCCTGTACCATCTCTCTCTTTATACTAAGTCCTCCCTCTAATGTCATCTGTTTATAGCTCTCTCTCTCTCTCTCTCTCTCGCCCTCTCGCCCTCTCTCTCTCTCTGGCAGAGAAGTGGACTCCAGATGTGAGAGTGGAGGGAGCCCGCCCTCGGGGGAGCAGCTGGTGCCCGTCCAACCTGGACAAGGGTCAGGGACACGACAGAGGGAACACAGGCAGCGTTCGGAGCCTGGTCTCAGGGCCCCGGCCTGCATGTGTGTGTGCCCCCCCCCCCCCCCCCCCCGTCAGTCACGCTGGGCCTCCACCCAGAACGCTCCACAGGCCAGTTGGACTGTCTGGACTCTTCATTTTCACACTTTAGTAGAATGCAGTCGTGTTCCTGCTCGTCTGACAGGAACATACAGCTGCACATGATTCAACGTTTCACAGAACGGTGGCTTCACTGATGATTATAATCAATTTATAGAATAACTACTAAGCATTCTGCTGTCGTGATTCACAAACCTAGCGACTGCTGTGATACAGGAAGTGTCCGAGGCTCGGCGGTGGATCCCTGCTCCGCTCTTCTTGCGTTAAACAAAGTCCAACAGTTTTCGTTGGGCATTAAACAGTTTGGACAGAGCTGCACAAACAGGGAGTTGGCTGCGTGAGCGATGAACTGTAAAAGCCTTTGTGTATCTGCCTGTGTACAGTAACGCACAACAAACGACTATCTAACGCAACATGTGTTCTTCACAGGACTGGGATCTGCAGCAGTGATAACATCTCCACAAAAAAATAACGGCCTGCATGTGTCATGTGACCCTGAATGTGTTGTAAGATGCGTGTCTGCTGGTGTGAGAGCATGTTTGTACATGCACGCATACATGTTATGATGCACGCGTGTCATATAGCTCGAGTGTGCACAGCTTGCATGCAGCCTCCCTGGATGTCGGTGTCCAGTGCGGCCGGAGCTTCTGCAGACCAGTAATCACAGACTGGTCTCACACTGGTCTCACACTCTAGTGATTGAGTTCCCTGCTATCTGGGCCAGCTATGTAAAGAGAAACATGAGCCAGTGCTCTGCACCACACACACGTGCACGTACAGTATCAGTCAACGTGCGCCGCAGGTTATGCCGCATGCCAACACATGCACGCCGCTCCAGCTCCTGAGAGCCAGTTCAGTTGACTGATGCAGTCGAGGGAGCTCAGATGAGGAACGTGCACGAGTGCCAGATCAGCAAGTCTTTCAATCCCTGTACACACACACAGCCGCGCGGCACTTGGCATCAAGTTGGCAGTGCAGACCGCCCAGTGTGTAGCGCTCCACCCCCCCTGGCTCGCAGCTCTAACAGATAGAGATGAAACGCTCGCCCTGGCTCCGCAGCACCTGCCCTCGCTCTACAGTCCTAAACCATCGCTGGAGATCTTCCAAATAAGGTGAAAACCAGGCTCAGATAAACCTTCAGAGCAAATCCCTGGATTAATGAGGCGTTCACTGATATCTGGGTCGTGTGCAGGACGAGGATATCGCACAGAGTTACAGTAATGACTGTTTACACGTCCCACATCGCTCCCCAAACGAGTCCTTCAAGTTTCAGAGGTTTAATCACAGAGTGTTCACGAGCAGCACAATGCCCCAGGGCCGCAGCCCGAGGGAGAATGTGGATTTAATGATGCTTCTTTTGTTTTGAAAGGGCAAACTGCCAGAACCAGAGCAGCTCCTCCTTCCCCCGGTTGATTATTTGCTAGTGTCACAACTTGAGCCCAACAAATTTCCTTTTATAACAACCAGGCACCACTCAGCTTCCACATGAATGATAATGATTTAAACACGTGTGATGCCAAGTATGAAAAAAATAATGATCAACTTTTGAATTAAACACATTTCTTTGAGGAATAAGCAGTTAAGCATAATGGAAGACAAGAAAACAGAAGCATTTCTGATAATTAACACCCAAGACACTTGAAAAACACCCACTAGGTTTTCAGACGTGTGCAAACTGTTTGTTTTATTTAACAAATGATCGACACCTCAAAAGATATTCGCTCCAGTGTCCAACACGATAAAGACGTCCATGAACATCTCACATCTGAGACACACATGTTGGGCGGGTGCGGCTCTGAGGTCACACGGCTGCGCTCTGATTTTTTAATTAAAGGTTTTTAAATTTATTAAATCAAAACAAATCAAAATCATTTTGCAGTGAAACTCTTTCTGATCACAGCGTAGTCTTGAAAAAGCCTCAAATTTACGTTTATCACGATCATCATTTCTCATTAATCATCGTTTTTTGAGAAGAACCTTTACTAATCATCATTTCAAGATAAATACAAGAAAACTGGAACTGCAGGAAATAAGATATTATCCTCGAAAACAAATAAAGGAAGATTCCTCACGAGCAGATTTGGCCTTGCTGTTTCTCAAACTGTTGAAAGCTGTCACATACACACACACACAGTCACCCAAACACACACATACACACACACACACAGTCACCCAAACACACACATACACACACACACACACACAGTCACCCAAACACACACATACACACACACACACACACAGTGCAGTGTGAGTCTTTCAACAGCTAAACTGACCTGACTCCACAAATGTCTGCCTGCACTTTCCACTAAGATGCAACGCACTTAGAAATAATCAGAGGGAGGGGAAAATGGTTCTCGGGGGGGTGTCAGAAAAAGAAAAAGGTTCCCCAAACAGAGAAGTGCTCGGTGGGCAGGAGCCGAGGGGCCCAGCGGAGAGCGGGTCCCTGTCAGTCACACTTGAAGGAAGTCAAACTAAACTCTGAGGTGATCTTTGACCTCACAGACAGTCACAACATAAACCAAGTTTAATTCTTCAGCCAGAGGAATATCACACAAACACACACACACACACCTTGCCCTGGGTTAGACCAGGCTGGGACCTGACTGCTGTGGAGCGCCGGCATGTGACCGGACTTCTTCACCCGAGCAAGCAGCTCGCTTTAGATTAACAGGAGCTGTGCAACAACAGCAAGAACCAGGCAACCTGCCAGAAGCCGACATATCAAAAACCACAACACCACTTTGAAGATTAATCCCTGCGCTTTAATGATCTTTGTGCAAATGTGTAAAAATAAACATCGGCAGGACGAAGGTGGATCCGGCGAGGACGTGTGTGTGTGTGTGTGTTTCTGCGGCAGATAAACGGTTATAGACAGTTAGATAAAGTTTTTTAAAAGCTCTCTGAACAAAGGAGATAAATGCGTGTGAGGTCCGATCCAGATCTCTGGGATTTTTCAGTTTAGTCCTGAACCCACAGGTTTCACAGAGCAAAAGTTTAGACCAACTGAAAGAGGAGGTCTGGCTCCAAAGTGCTTGATTTAGATAATTCAGACTTTCAGGTGTGAGAACTACGCGGTGAGAATATTAAGTTAAGTGTTCTGAGCTCAACATCGTGACTTTTATATCAACGCTCATTAAATAACGTGTCGTTTTGGAACATGAGCCTCATTCACTCCTGACACTTGTAATTCCCTGATGGAAAGCCTCACGTTTCTATTCTGGAGGCGACTCCTCGTCTTGTTTTGATCTTGTTAATGATCCACAGATAAACTCCTGTAGGTGTCTGGCGTGAGCCGCGGCCGTAACCTCAATCCCAATAAAAGATAAATACCACCCTGATCGGGAGGCGGAGCTTAGCGGACGCTGGCCAAACCGTCAGGCGTTGGAACGGATCCATCCGAGTCTCCTCGAGCTCCACAGATCACTAAACAGTGAGTTCTAAACCTCCATGTTTCCTTCACTCTGTTTCCAGACTCATTCAAACAGGGGACGGAGAAAACACCGGTTTACAAAAGAGCTAATCCTGTCAAAGTTTTATTTACAGCAGCAGCAAGAGAAAGGCATTATGGGATATTAAAACAGGTCAAACTCTTCTGTACTCACGGCTCCCCCCCCCCTACAGTAATGAAATGCTGACCTATATACAGAGCTGAGTAGATAGAGCAGGACTTGGGCCTCGGCCAAAATTCCATCGGTGAGGTTTTAAATCCTTCTTATTTACATCGAGTACGGTGTCCCAGAGAGGTCAAAGCACTTCACAGAGCACTTCACAGAGCACAGACAAAAATCAAAGAACAACCAAATCCAGCCGACGCAGGGTTTCTGCAGGTTTCAACATTAAATACTTTTAAGACCTTAAAACACGGAGATAAGCCGAGGAGAGAAGAACCCTGGAAACACAACGTTACCCCTCAAAGTGCTGACAGTCGGTTTTCAGAGACCTGGATATCTGAGATCTGTTCAGTTTCTGTTCAGTTATCAGTTCCGTGTTGGTTTCACTTGTGGTTTTATAACAGAAAGAACAACAACAAGAACACTCACACAGACACTACACAAACTGTGCACGCTAACGAATGAGAAGTATTTTTAAAGTTTGAAGGAAGACGTGATAAATGAACATTGGCATTTTTATCTAATTTTCCCAAAACTCAAGAGTTCAGAACTAAAATAAAGTTGCAAATTGAAAAAGGAGCAGGTCCCAGAACAGCTTCATCCCCCTTTAGAAGTCGAGGCCAGAGGCTCTTGGAAACTATGACTTGTTCATAACTTCAAAACATTGTTTACATCAAACCATAAAGCAGCTAATTTATAAACGAGTCACTAACAACATACAATCCAACATAGACAAAATAAGACTTGCCAGAGTAAATGTCCTGTTATTTTTGAAAACCCTTGTTTTCTAAACAGCCACTTACAGACGCACACAACTCCCCTTCTGATTACAAACTTGATTGTGTGGGAAACAAAACCTGGAGTTTAATCTCAGATCCACATGAAGGGAGTCCCTCTGCGCCGCCTCGCTGTTTACGACTCGAGAGAGCGAGAGAAGAAAGGCGTCACTTCATTGTTTTTGAGAAGTGCTTGTTTAACATGTCTGCAAACTGTGACTCAGTTCTGATACCACGGCATCAAACTGAGAAAAGCATCCGAGAGGCGCCCGCGGCCAGCGAGTGTCAGACGGGCTCCTCCTCGCAAAGAGCCCGGCTTCGCCCCGGCAAAAATAAACCTCCCCGGGTGCCGGTGCCAGGTCTTCCTGTTGGTGAGCAGCCAGTTGTGAGTGGCTCCGGTTGTGGCGAGCCCAGCTCACTGGTGTTAATAAGAGAGAGAGAGAGAGAGAGAGAGAGAGAGAGAAGCTGTGTGAAACATCTCCGCCCCTCTCTCTCGCCCATTAAGGCATTTTTACAAGTTATTATTCTCCCTGGTGATTTGCGGACAGATGAAGGACAAGCCGGCCGAGCGCAGAGTTACAACAGCTCACAGAAATAAAACAAAGAGGTGTGTCTGGAACCCCCCCCCCCCCCACACACACACACACACACACACACACACACACACATGTGCATAACACCCCACACACAGAAGAGATTAGGAAAGAGAGGGAGGGGCGAACAAACACAACAGTGAGGGGAAACGAAAAGCCACAAACTTGGAACGGCTGCCTGACATCTGATGTCATGTGTCTGTGTGTGTGTGTGTGTGTCTGTGAGTGTGTGTGTGTGTGTGTGTGTGTGGGGGGGGGGGGTTGTTACAGTATCTTGGAGACAGCAGGACCCCCCCAGTAGTCCGTGCACAGAGCGGTGGAGAGCGCACTGCTAATCTCTTGTCATCGTGTTGGCCATGACAGCATGCTTATCAGCAGCGGGGGCTTCACGAGCTCGATCCTGCAGCCGCAACGCCACCGCGCCGAAGAGCTGCTCTCAGCCAATGAGGTATGAGACGCCGGCGAGGACGCAGGCAGGAAACTGAGAGGAATTTCCTTCATGGCGGAGACGGCAGAGGAGCCACGTTACTTTCTATTGTTACTGATACACATCGGCCCACATGTCAAGACACTAAGGACTTTGGTTCTGTAGATTTCATGTGCTCAGAGCCCTGTTTGAATTAGAGCCTAAAATGTGAGATATGAAGATTTTAGATAGATTCATCACAAAACTGTGAGGTTACAGCTTTCTAAATGCACATGTTATGCTTCTTTCTCCTGTTTGATATCACTACAGGCCGAGTATCTTTGGGTTCTTGGAACATTTTCCAACATCAAATACGTTTACAGATACAAACAATATTGTAAAAGTTGGAAAAACCAAAATAAAAAAGCTGATTTGAACTCTTGGGAGTTTCTACGCTTGTAACCCAGATTCATTCGAGGTGTAAAGATGTACTTGTCACTTCTCTCTTGTTGACAAACTATGCAGCGGTGACACTATTCCTTTGTTTATCTTTGTTGGGCCTCTCTGTGCCGAGACACGTATACACATCCACGATAAGCTCACGTGGCTGACGTGTCTGTTGAAGTGTCTGTGACAGATTAAGCCCGACACGTTGCTCATGTCCTGTTAATAGGTTTAGAAACTGCAGGACCGTGTCAGTGCGACTAGGGGCCGAGGCAGCGACAGGCCTGAAACATGTCATCTGTGTCACGCTACACGGGAATGTGCCCGGGACAAGAGGAAGGTTGTGAGATGAACATGGCTCCCAGTCAGCTCAGCCACACATCATGCAAACCAGCAGGTGATTTCATGCGTGCTCGGACACTCGCACGCTGATGTATGGACGGCCGCGGACAAAGACGCCTGATGTTTCGTCATCTGAGCGGTCTGGTCACGCATGGAGGGGGGGGGGGCGATGTGTTTGCTCAAATCTCAGACATTTCATTTATGAAAGGGCTCTTTGATAAAAAGACGGCTTTGTTGACATAATGCATCTAAATACAGTACGTTGGCTTAAACCATCCATTAGCCTAGTTCTGGAGCACGAACCCGTGATGATGTGATGGCAGTCTGTGGTCGGCTGCGTTCGCCCTGGTTGAAAAGACCCGATGAACTCAACCTACACGTCTATAGAGGATGAGCAACAGTCGACTGAGGTCAAACAGAAAGTAAAGGCGGGGGGGGGGGGGGGGGTAACACGCACGTCCTGATATTGTTGTCATCTACGAAGGAAAACACAAAGTCCGATGTTAACGCTAACCGCTGATAATCTGCAACAAGTACTAGCACGTCACCTTCGCCGACCTGAGATGAACTCTGCGATGTGGTGAGATGTTCAGATTCACACGGGGACAAACTGTGAAGCCGGGTCCTCCGGTCAATCACAGCCGTGTCAGAGACGTCCCTGTCACTGCGATGCATCAACTACACATTTCAAGTGTGTTTTTACATCGACTAATTCAAAACAAAACAACGCCAATCTGGGGCTCGGTTCAGGAACGGCTCTCGACATGTTGGCCTACCCAGAATGCCCTCTGCCTCTCTAGACAGCTCTGACTTCATTACACAGCAGACACAGACCAGGGCATCAGCTGCACAGCCCAGGTTATATAAGTGGAAACACCATGTTTCTAAGCATTCAGCCATGCTGCCCCACCAAGGGGAACGGGAGGTGGTGGGAGCGAGGGGGGGGGGGGCACGCAAGGAGGCCAGGAAGAAAGACAGGAAGAAAGAGGGTCACAAAAAGAGAGGCCCTCTGGGGCCGCTCGCCGGGAGGAGACACTGAAGAAGGTCACCTCCGGCCCCCTGAAGGAGCCCCGACCCAGGGAGAGGAGGAGAGGAGGAAGACGAGGAGGAGAAGAAGAGAAGAAGAGGAGAACCAGGTCACATGGGGCTACACTCATCCAACTTCTCTGGGTTCTCATGCACAACACTCCTCCATCACCCCGTCTGAAGAAAAGCTCAAATTTCCTATTTGCTTTTATTCTATAAACAAGACATTTATTTACGATTAAAGAAAAACAAAGCAGTGATGTGTGTGTCTGTGTGTGTGTGTGTGTGTGTGTGTGTGTGTCTGTCTGTGTGTGTGTGTGTTTGTGTGTGTGAGAGAGAGAACTTCCTGGTTGGATGGTTGTTTGTGATGGATCCACTCATCCCAGTGGGGCTCGGTGGGTTTTATCCTCAGAGGAAAAGGTTTAGACATGGATGGTGTTTTTGTCCTGAGCTAATAATCAACCCGGGGAGAGAACGCTGCAATTTGAAACTGATGGATAATGATTAATGAATCCGGGGCGATGACATGAATGTGCTTTTTAGCCGAGACTGTGCAGAGTGCTTTAGCCGCACGTGGATTTGCATAACAATGACAGAAACATGTCCTAACACCAGAACCTCAGAGGGGAAATGTATATTTTGCGTTTAAACACGAAATCCCAACCACATTTCAACCCACGAGTTAAAATAAACACAAAAAACTCAAAGTGCAAGTCTCTAGGATCAATTTCTATTAGAAGCCACATAGAGGGTAGAAAAAAAGATATTACTCATGGCTGTAAATAAGGCGGCGACGCTCTCTCTTGGCCTTTGCAGTGTTTCCAACGACACCCAGAGGATAATTATTTAGACGTGTAAAAGTCCAAACTGTTTAAAAAGTTTCACTCGAGGGGGAAAAGCTTCGGTTTCAGTGCCAGAGGAGATTCCTCCGTTGCCAGCGTGATGGATTCCACCGGAGGAGCAGCCGGCTTTCAGACTGTCACTCTGCATCAGCAGCGGCACAACATACTAACTGTGAAAATGAACTTGACCTTTCATTTTTAAAGAAAGACCCTGAAAAGCCTCCGAGCACAGTGGCCCCCAATGAGTGACTTCATTATTACAGCCGAGTAATGTGGCGATGAAGGATACACACACAGACACACACAGACACACACACAGACCAGCTACAAGTGCACGGTGCAAACTGCCATCGTTATTATATTCATGATCTGCTCTGGGCTCAATTATGCTCTGATATTATTCCCCCAGGGATCTTCTCCGGGGTCAGAGTGAATGATGAAGTGTCAGCAGTCACTCTGGTCTGTGGGACATGACGGCCCTTTAGTATTGAACCGTGGCTGTTTCCTTTATTAATCCCAACACACTCATGCTAACACACCTCCCTGAGCTTGGAGCGTTCGTGGTAACACAACACATCTGTCCTGCAGCCGGTTCTGATATTGCCAGTTTCTGATCACACACTGTCTGGGGCTGCAGGTCTGTGCACATCACAGAGACCGCTGTGCACAGAAATCCTCTATATTTGCAGAGATGCATGATTTATGTGGAGGTGAAGGAGCCGGATGAGCACTCCCTGCATTTTGTTTACAAGGCTGTTTATGAGGACTTTCCTTTTCACTGGAGCTTTACCCTCAACTGCAGTGTGGCTTCAATATATATATATGTATAGTTTTGTTGTTTGCATGAAAGAAAGTGACACAATAGTGAGTGCACAGTGGGTATTTGTGCATATTTAAAAGTCACTTGTTCAGTGTTTGCAGGACAAAAGTGAATAAAGGTCTAATAAGTGAGTCAAACACTAAGAGGTCGCTATTGGAATATTGTGGGTGTTTTATATGCAATGATCCTTATCGATTACCTATCAGCCTCAGTGTGTGTGTGAGCGTGAGAGTGTGAGTGTGGGTGTGTGTGTCTGTGCGTGTGTGCACGAGGGCATGCATGAGTAGTGGGCCTGTGTGCAGCTCGCAGGACCACCAGCATAACTCAGCAAATAAAAAGGAAAAGCCTCCATTACTGCTGCACGCTGACATGCGGATGTGTTAGCGGGCACACGGCAGCGAGCACAGCGGCACCACCGGAGCAGGGGACCGGCCACAGGGGCGCGATGAGCACCCTGGAGGAGGGGGGGTCCAGTACAGATCTCTCAAACCAGTCCAGGCTACTGGGGCTAGCCTCCGCAGAACCACTTGCACGCACACCACGCTGAGCAGCCGGAGACGCGCACTTACCGTCGGGGTTCCCCCTCACACGCGGCGGGACGCCAGTCGGGGTGTTAGGGCGTCGGGCGGGGGGGAAGCACGGGGGGGAAGTCAGCGGGGGGCTGCGCCGGGTCCTGCCCGAGTGGAGGCGGGCAGCGGCGGCGCTGGATGCGGGCTCCTCGTCTCCGTGCTCCGAGCCCCGGTCCTCCGCCGAGCTGCTGCTGCCTCGTAGCCACAAAAACCAGCTCCTTCCTCGGCTCGGCTGCACCGTCCTGCACCGTCCTGCGTCCCACGAAGCGGCTGACGAGCGGCTCGTTTTCCCCCCGTTCCGCTGCCGTCCACAGGCGTTTGTATGGGCTGCTCCGACCTGGGGGGGTGGGGGGGGAGCAGGAGAGAAATACTACACGCTCGCTCCTCCCTCCGCTGATGTACAGTAACACGGAATCAAACCATCTACTGCTCTCTACAGGAGCTCCACTGTACAGCACTGTACACGGACATGTGTGAGGAGGAGCACCACGCTGGGTCTGTCTTCATCACCTCCTCTTCCTCCTCCTCTGCTGTCCTTATTTATCTTCATCACAACTGAGCCGAGCAACAACCTCTTCATCCTCATTCCTCCACCTCCTTCTTTCTTATCCTCCACCTTTCTCATCCTTCTTCTCTGCTCTCCTTATTTATCTTCATCACTGAGTCGAGAAACACCCTCCTCATCCTCTTCATCCTCATCCTCCTCATTATCTTCTACCTTCTTCCTCCTCTGCTGTCCTTATTTATCTTCATCCCAACTGAGCCGAGCAACACCCTCTTCATCATCCTCCTCCTTTCTCCATCTCGTCCTCTTCATCATCCTCATCGTCAACCTCCTCATCCTCATACTCCTCATCTTCTTCCACCTCATCCTCTGCTGTCCTTAATTATCTTCATCATCACCTAGCCAAGCAACACCTTCCTCTTCCTCCTCATACTTCTCCTCATCCCTCCTTCCTCCTCTTCATCCTCCTCCTCATTAACCTCATCCTCCTTCTTCTTCCTCATCCTCTCCTGTCCTTATTTATCTTCATCATAACTGAGCCTCATCCTCTTCTTCCTCATACTCCTCATCATACTCTTCATCATCTTCACCTCTTTGTTTATTGCTTCATCAGTTAGTCACTGAAAAGAGAAGGTTTGTTGCTTATTTAATAAAAGAAATTATAAAGAAATTAGATTTAAAATGATCAATAACTGAAGAAATCCACAAGCTAATATTAATGACGCCTAAGACAGAGACGGTTCGACATGTTTCTTGATATATGTCATAAATGGTTCATTGATTTCCAAAAACTGTTTAGAATCCAAGTCTGGAAACTGAGGGTTGCCATTTTTCAAAGTTTTCTGACATTTTGTAGATTGCTTTGCTCAATTAATGACGTAGGACAGATTCTACTATAATGAAAATAATCATCACCTGCTGTGGAACCACATATTATTCTGTGAAAAATGAGATTTACGCAACTTAAGCGAAACATTTCTCTACATATTTCATATTAAATATGTACCAGTTGTCATATAGTTTGATTTTGAATAAGCTCTTGTGAGTGTTTCTGCACTAATCCCTGTTATACTGGGATCTGTTGCTTGTTAAATGGCTGCCGACTCATCTATGGCTGATATTCTTCCTTATCGTCATATTTACATTGCTTTTGAAGCTGAGAGATAACACGCTCCGTTCACTTTGATCAAAATAACAGCTTCACACGTCGAGGAACCTGACGACAGTTTGTCACATACGGAAGAGTCCAACTGGAAATGCAAAGTGAAGGCAGGATTAACAAATATCAGTGGGCGGAGCTCAGAGTGAACTTATGGCGACGGCAGCTTCCCAACTGTTGTATAGATATTTACGTCCGACTCATCCAGCAGACAAACATGCAGGAAGTCACCAGCTGAGCGAGTCCTGAACGCCCAGCGGGGGGGGGGGCATCTACATGTTTTGGGGTTTTCAAATGCAGCTGTGGACGAGCCAGTGGCAAAGAACAAAGGTTTACTTTAAGTGCGGAAGAAAGATTCCACCCTGAGTCCTCATGTCAACGAGAGTGATTGTGTGTCTGTGTCTGTGTGCGTATGTGTGTGTGTGTGTGTGTGTGTCCACATGTCAGTACTAGGCTTGTACACTTCAGTATGAAGGAGTGTATAAATCTATGAAGCAGTGAGGTTGATATTTGTTTGCACCGTTTCATTTCCACTGTGATTTCCATATTCCATAGCGTTGGATCCCCACGTCCCAACGCTAAAGAGATAACTGCATTCGATCCTGCTGGTTTCTGTCCCCGTTCAGAAGTGGCTGCTGCGTGCCAGTGACCGCGTCTGGAGATCAAATGTCATCTGGTTCGTTTTGCTGTGACACGTCTGAGGGACGCCAGTGACAGGTCCCTGCAGCTTTTCAGATTGCAAGAATACATTAGAGATCTTCACAGGAGATTTCAGAACAGATCCAGGCGAGAGGGACGAAGCTGACGGTACGAAGAGAATGGCAAATGGAGGATGGAAGGCACAGTGGTGCAGTGGACAGCATTGTTTCCTCACAGTAAGACAAAAAGAAGAGTTTGGCCCATTTCAATGTGGGGACGTGTCCAGGTTGTTGAGATTAAGATATGTTTATTTATACCAAACAAATGCACAGACATGCCCAACACACTCATGCAATGGTAGGTAAATTTAACCTCTGCATTTAACCCATCTGTGTGCAGGACACACAGAGCAGTGAGCGACCATGTACTGTGCTCGGGGACCGGATGTTGGGGGAGTAAGGTGCCTTGCTCAGGGGCACTAGACAGGGTAGGGAGACTCCTGGAATTTTGGACAGATCAATCCAGGTTCGTCTTTTGTTGTCTCTCCATGGAGTCGAACCCGAGACGAACCAGAGACCTTCTCTGCCCATAGTCCAAGTTCCTGCCACTAGACCACCGCCTCTGTAGCCGGCCGGGCCTCTCACCCACTGTCAGTTGGGAGTGGTGCGACCCTCAAAGGATAACCAGTATAGCTAATGGGTTAATAGATGTGGATGGAAATGGAAAGCATGACCACGTTCTGTCCCATCACCAGCTCATCACAGGGACAACGTGCAGAGACAAACATCCATTCATCTCCGGACTTATCGTAGAAAAACCCAGACGTTTAAAAATCTCTACTTGTGTTTCCTTGCGTCACGACGACATCGTCAGGTTTAACACGTTTATCATCATTTTTATAACCACGACTCAACACAAAATACAACAGAGGCTGATGGGAGTAAGTCTGTAAGGATTCATGAACCAAAGGAGATTTGAACTGTGGATGGTGCCAGATGAAAAGTCAGAGAACCATCCCTCCGTTATCCGTACCACTTCCATCCTTTGAGGGGTTGCAGGGTCACAGAGCAGATGCCCGGTCTGTGGACAGTGGGAGGAGGACACAGGACCTTCTTACTGGGAGGCGACTGTGCTAACCACTCCACAGGATAGAGATTCTCTAAATGTCTGCACCGTATTTCAAGATAATGCATCATGTAGATGTTGAGATACTTTGTGTGCCGCCCACGTCACACAGGGAAACATCATCTGGAAACCTTTAAAGAATTTTGTGGCAATACAAATATACGTGTTGCAATATTTCAGTCTGGACCAAAGTGGTGAACCAACCCACTGAGGTTGCTTCCCCCCCCGCTGCCCCCCCCGCTGCGAGGCTAACAATCCGAACCCTATATTTTATGGTTGGGCAACTACAACATGGTTTGGACGAGATCGTTTTCAAGGATGTATATCACAAAAAAACACAGAACGTTCCAGCTCCGAGCTCCAGTGTCCAATCAGGCACATTAATTACACGCCGCTTATAAACGTAACTCTACTTCCTGCTCTGGCTCCGATCACTGGCACCGGGTTCAAGTCGTAAACTGCAGAATCGTCCAAGTGAACATTCGCCCTATAGAGAGAGAGAGAGAGCTGTGAGGGAGCCGGAGGAAGTCGCCGTGGAACAGGACGTCTGGCCCTGAGGATGAATAGATGAATACGTGAATGAGAGCGAGGATGGACAGATGGATAAGAGCCCTTCTTTATGAATCTACCCCCCCCCCCCCACAAACTGCAGAAGAGCTTGAGGAGCCGTGGAGGGTTTGATTTAGATCGAGTGAAGCCACAGATTGTTGATTTGACTAAAAGGTGATCGTTGACCTGTCGTGAATCTGTGACGTCTTCGGTTCGGTGTCAGCTATTCACAATTAACTGCTTTAGTCTCGGTCAGAATGAAATAAATGAAGTTGTCAAAATGAAACAAACTTTAGCCTTGTGAACATTGCGATTGTGTGTTTTTTTTATTGCATTAAATTGCTTTAACTCTTTGTGCACTGACAACTGAGCCTCAGGAAGAAATCAACTTTTTCTATTGCCAGGGTAATGAAGCAGTGAGTGTGTCGGACTCACACACACACAAATTCACCGCTTTAAATCTTTAATATCATTACTTTTAAATCCAAAGTCCACTGTTAGTTTACAAGATGTCCTGAAAACAGCCTTTGCCTAAGTAGGAACATTGAAAGGTAATCTTTGCATTTGCAGCTTTAACCCTCAGCCTCCTTTTCTTCAATGTATTTGTACTTTACACTACGAATGCTGTAAAGGATTTGCTTGGATTTAATAATTGGATTAAAAAAAAGTGAAACAGTCTGTGTGTGTGTGATGAACTGGATCAACCCTCTGATTCCCCCCCACTCTGATCCTATAATAGCACTGTGTTCCCCTGTTAGCACACAGACTCTTGTACATGTATCCACAGCAGTGTGCATCATTAGCTGGGATTTAACTTATTTTTCATCAGTCCATGTGCATCCATTACATGCACACGAGTGAGCATGTAATAGAGCAACACGCAAGAGTGCTGTTTTCATTATTTAAGGACCAGTATTCATCACTGTAAAGAAACTGATGTGTCACAGCATGTTCTTTCAGAGAATATATCTGAAGTTATGTACATTTAATGATACTTTTCTAAGTCCAATAAGTATTTGCATGGTACCATTTGTCAATCAAGCAAATACTAAATTAGATTTTTTTTTGCAGTTGCCAATGATCGGGTCTTAAAACAGAAAAAATGTAAGAGATTAAAAATGTAAAGATCTGTGACGAGCGTTTTCATGTTAGAGATCAACAAAGTATTCACGCTGGCAAAATATCTATCACATATTAGTTTATCATTACATTTGAGTTTATTATTACTGAAGTTTCAATGTCTAATTCTAGTTCAGTGAATAAATAGACTCGAAAGGCACTTAGAGTTTATATTAATGCTGAAGTCCAAACGTATACTGTAAATAAAGAAAACAGGAAGGTGGTTGAATCCCCTTTTCAGAGGAGCACTTGCCTTTGAGAGGAGAGAGGTCATTAGAAACAGCACTCATGTCTCATTGTGCTTTCACCTCCTGCTAATTTGCACTTGTATTCTTGACCCTCGGGGTGATTGTGCACTTTCGCTGTTGGTGCAACAACAAAACCTGATTTTAATGGCCGGCTGCACCTGTGACATTTACCAGCGGATCCTCCCCCTGCACAGTCTAAACCTCTCTGAATATAAACATCACGACAGACGCCATTTTTACCTAAGTCTCCTAAAGACCCTTGTGTGCATAGGTTGAGATGTAACTCTCTCCAATCAGCCCATAGGTTTCCCTGCATGAATCATCCTTTGTCCAAATGCAAACGAGTGAGAGTTAATCTAACAAATGGCTGTCAGGGCCTGATAGTGGAGCGGCTCTGCTCTGAATAATGGATCAGTCCATCTGCAGCTTGTCCTCCTCTTTAATGGCACCGGTACCTAACGTGGCCCGTGATGAAGTTCTCTGTTGATTGAAGCTAACATGTTGCTCTCTGGTGTTGTGCAAGCATCACTGTGCTAAAGGTTACGTGGCGATGCATTATTAATGGACTGCCAAACTCACCGGGATTCAGGGGAAATTGTGGTTTCTGCTTATCTCTTGTTTCGCTAGAGAATTACACAGATTCGATTCATTCTAATTTGGTTACCAGTTAAACACAAGTGCATTGTTTCGTCCATTTTTTTGTGATGTTTCATAAAAGCATGAGATTCAACAGCAGCTCTACACGTTTCAGGATGTAACAGAACAAGAGTGGGAAGGTTTTGTTTTTAACGCTGTTCACCTTTAGTCCCGACTCTGCCCCCGATGCTCAGAGGAAAACTACTCAGGCGAGGAGCAGCATGAAATCAGACTGTGGGGGTGCAATTATTTCTGATTGGCTTCTTTAGTAAAAACAACACAAGTTTGTTGGACTGTGCAGTAAACACATGCTCCACTCATCCATGCCAGTTCACCACGAGCTGCTGGGAAGCTCTGAAATAAGCTGGGAAATAAATGTATCTGCAGCATCATTCAGTTGTACAACATTACCCGGTTGTCGCTTTCTGCTGAAATGTTTGTTTTCACCGGCCCCGTGGGATTTTCATCTCGCCGATAAGAATCAGTTATTATTTCTCTCCCTGCTCTCGAGTTTATCACTGTTGTATTTCCCGGTTTGACGTGGATAAGAATTCTGAACATTTCTTTCTTCTCAACAACCGACCCGGCGGCTCCGAAGGAAAAGAAAAAGAAAGTTTGCTGAGATGAGTTGAGTGAAAGAGGCCAAACGATTTGACCCCCCCCCCCCCCCCCCCACCTGCTCTTCAGACCCATCTGGAGGCTCCGGGCAGTATTTCCTCAGACTGTGTTCAATCCCTCTGTGCTGCTCTCCACACCACTGCTCTCTCTCATCAGGACTGTTGGTCACATCCCACACTGAAGGGCTTCTACACCAAGGCAGTAGTTTTGAATGAAATTGTTCCGCATTTAAAAATAAATAAAACAGGTTCTGAGTCATCACGTTTACACTCTGGTGCGATTTGCTGAGTGTGTGTGTGTGTTTGTGTGTGTGTGTGTGTGTGTGTGTGTCCTTACCATACTGCCAGCTGATCCTAGTGTAGCGAGTAGAAACTAACTGAAATAGACTCGGGAGGGATCTGGGTAATTTTGCAGCTCCTTGATCAGAATATGAAATTCTCCTTGTTCTTGATGGCTGCTCAGTATTCAATGGACCCAATCTTTTATTGTTATTTTTTTCCAATTAATAAGAGGAGCTTAAAATCTTCCTCGCTCAATTTTAAAACTCATAGTAAGAAGAATATAGACTTGCTGTCTTTTACCTGTGCATGAAATGAAAACCAGCAGCCTTCAGGTTCTCTGCTGCAGCACTGATGCCCTTTCGCTAACCTGCTCGGTTGAGTAACCTACTTTAAATATGAGGTGACACTCAAATCTAGGATCCTCTGCAGCCACACTGTCCATTTTCCAGCAATCTTTTTCCAGCACAAACGCTCTCTAATGTTCCCATAAAAGCTTTGCCCTTAATAACAGAGAGAGCGGTCGAGCTTGATTCAGAGTGCAGCGTGGCAACGACCCATTACTCCCACACAGAGACGCTCTCTTATATACCGGCACTCAGGTGAGTGGGACGTGGGACATAAACACCTCACAGTGGGAACAGATGAAGATGTGAAATAAGGTGAGGGTTTGTGTCAACGCATTTACATTCTGGGTTTTGAATAATTCATCTCATCAGTGTTTAGCAGTGCTCTGAATTAAAGTGTTTTATTAATTCATTTTCACATGTTTAATAAGGATGATTGGGAAATCACCACTGACAGACAGGCTTCATCTCAAAGATGAATAATACTCATAACCAAAGTTCCGTGTTAGTTCGTATCATAGACGCCAAATAAAGATTGATGATGTGAAGCTAAATGCTCTTGATTGCCCCCTGGCGGCTGGCTGCAGTACAGATAATAAACCCTGTCTCCTCCATGTTAGTGGAAGGGACTTGAGTTCAAACTTAAAAAGTACACACTAAGTTTGGTTTCTGTCATTTGTATGTAATTCTTATTACACTGATGTTCATTCAAATGTTAATGTTTCTTGTAACTTTTGGATTTTAATATCTAATTATCAAGGGGAGCTGATCAATTTGGTGACAATACCCTCAAACAACCTGGTTTTGTGGTAGTTAGCAAGGTTATGCAAGAAAGTACCTGACGGATTACTACAAAACTTGTGGAATCTGCATGGATGGTAAAAACTTTGTGGATGATAGCAAATAGCAAACCTGCACAATGCAGCTACGGAGCAAAACACAGGATTGGAGATATTTTTGTTATTATGTGTCTAGATCATGGATAAGTGATGGAAACACGGCTGTTACATGGCCAGATAGGACATTAGCCTCGGCGGAGGTATGTGTCCTCAGAGCGGTTTTCCAGCGGCCTCCGTGACATCACACTCTGTCACCTGATTCATCGTTAACTTAATAGTATTGAGTCCAGTTTACAAAGCTACAGGGACTTGGTGCTGCCCTCCCTTAGGCAACGGGGACATTATGTGAAGATTATGCTTCTCGGTGGGTCCGTCTGAGTTTGCATGTGTCATGAAGCTGAGTTTAGATAACGTCCACATTTCCATCTCACACTGGGTGCTGCTAATCACCTCCAAACAAGCTCGGCCTCCATGATGGAATGAGACACTTGGCGCTGTGCGTTTCAAAGGGTTCCCCTCATGACCGGCCATATCCATTTGGATTTTGCTCCACAGGGATTCCGCCGCCCTGATTTCCTCCCTGCCACTGCAGAACCAGAGGAAATCAGCATTTGCCGGCACTGAGCCCCGTAATGAGATTTGAAGGACATCAAAGTGCCTCTCCTTTTGAGGAGGATAAATAGATGTGATGAAAAATAGGCCTGAAATGCAAATGTGCCACTGTGATCGTGAACATGAATGAGCTTCCTCGGGTGCACGGCACAAAGGGATGAGACGCCGTCGGACAGTGGTGAAGTTTGGAAAAATGGTTGATGGGTATGTTTCAAAGATAAAGCTTCCAGTATCTAAACCGAGACGACACAGGAGCAAGGGCGCATTAATCCAGAGGCGTTAAGTCGACGGGGCGAAAACGATAGTGTCACACTTCAATCTGTCAAGAGCCTCAATGGAGGCGGCTGGTGCTCTGATTACCGATCATTGACCCGGTGCCCCGTCACACCGGATCAGAACATGCCTCCGCAAGACTTCAGCTTAATTCTGACTTTTCAGTCTGAATTACGATAGAGCGGCTGTAGATAGAGGGGCTGTAGATAGAGCGGCTGTAGTTTACTGCCCACGTTGCAGGTACGTTAAATAAATATTTGTATGTTGATAATGACTCTTAGTGGAAATAAATAAACCTGTGAACTGTTTCCCTCAAGAATGAACCAGAAACACATTCTATGGAGCTTTGTGCTGCTCTTATCTGTTTCTAAATAAACAAGCCTGGTGGAGGCTCATCCATCATCTTCTCCCTCCAGCTACAAATACTGTCAGAGGGGGGGTGGGGGGGGGATTGATTCACACTCTGGACCAAACATAGGCTATCTTCTGCTTTTGTTATCATTTGGAGCTTGTGCAGTCTCTGTATCGAGGTCCCACTGATTCATGTGCTGGACCAATCATGGGTCATCAAATAACATCCTCAAATAGCTAATTAATACCAAACTAAGTAGAGAAACACTTAAATATGAATTAGTGTGATGAGAACTATTTCAAATGACAGAAAATCTTTCATGTGTAGCGTTGATTTTTTTACTTTGGCCCATCTGCCAACATGGAGGAGACAGGATTCATGACCAGTACCGCTGCCAGCCACCAGGGGGCGATTGAGCTGCTTTGGCTTCACCTTTGGGGAGCTGGCATGTCGTCCATCTTTATTTACAGTTACAGTCACAGAAAAGCAGCGATATTTCCATTCATTTTGTATTTCATTCTTATCTATATTGTTTTGTATTTCTTGTTTCTAAATGTGCTTAAACACCTGTACGTGTGTGTGTGTGTGTGTGTGTGTGTGTTTGTTTTCTTGGGAAAACAATAGAAAGCAGTTTTTTTCCAAAGACAGGCATTTTCTAACCTGCGAACATATTTCAATGACAGTTAAAAATAAACCGATCAACAACACAACACATCAGAACAATCCATTAAGAGCAGAGACACTGGTTTGTGAGTCTCCAATAAAACTTGCAATTAGCAGCATTTCCAAACTTACAAAGCCACCTTGAAACGCCCGGCAGTCGGCCAGAAGCATTCATCAGCCGATGAAAGGCCTCTTCAGACCCACTCCACACTTCAATGAGTCTAATCAGCAACAGAGGAAGAAAATAAGGGAACGATGCTTCAATGGATTTCACTGGATCACCCAGGAAAAGTGTTGCTATGAATAGAATCAACTCTGTTTGTTTGTCCAACCTGCAGAATGAGTTTGATTCGAGATTCAGTGACGAGTCGGTTCTTCTCGGATCGAAGTCGGGTTCAGTGACTTTTCAGGAGGTTTCACGAGATCTCCATCAGATCAGCCGACTCCTTCTTCCATGTTGTCTTTTAATCTGAGCTTGAAAGTTTGCTCTTGACCTCGGAAGCAGCAGTTGACGAAAAACATCCACAACCGACAGAGGAGTAATTAAATTGATCTCAAGGTGACGTTGTGTTCTTCCAGTGTGAAACAAGACCCAGCCACTGCTTTGTTTGTTTGTTTGTTTGTTTGTTTGTTTGCAGGATTACGCAAAAACTACTGAGCCGATTAACATGAGCTTGTTTTGGAGGGGGCGGGGCTTAACCAAAGGAAGAACCCATTAAACGTTGGTGCAGAAACACACGGTGAGATGGGTGCATCCGCCTCGATGGAGGGACGTGCTCGTCTACGTTGTGGTGAACTGGTGAGCGGACTCTGAACTGGAAAAATCTGTTTTCCAGTAGCCGCTGTCGTGATCAATGCTGTCGCCCTCACTCAGATGAGTCCCAGCCCTCGCTGTGTTTATTCACAAGATGTAAATATTCAACATTTCCAAATAGCACCAAATTCACATGTATGCACGTCCCTGGACCCACAGCAGCAAACCGGCCAAGTTTGAACTGAGTGGGATAAACAACATAGGATGGGAGATTAGCTGCATTATAGAAGGTTTTCACAATCAGAGTCACTGTGGACATAACGTCCTCCATGAGACATGATGTCATCCAGAGCAACAGACTCCTGAGTGAAAGCTGCTCTGTGGGATCGAATGGAAAAAGTCTCAGCTTCGATATCTAAGGGATGTTTAGGAGGAATCCCAGCGGTGCAGTTTATGATTACAGCCGTGGGCGATGAGCTCTGAGGTGTGATCCTGGTTCATTCTCCAGAGAATCATAACAATCCACCTGCATCTGACAGCAGCACCGCATGTGTCAGGTGATCACAGAGACACCCTGTCTCCTCGTGTCTCATCCGTCTGGGGCATGAAAACATCTTGTTCTCACGTGTTTGCTGAAACCTGGTCAACCAGTACGTTTTACCTTTCCACCATTTTTAAACTGGGAACATATGGAGACATGTGAGAGTGGTCGGCCCAGTACAGACGTACAGTAGAGAGGGTAAACATTTATTCAGCTCGTGGCGAGAGAAAAACGTGAAGCCGAGCTCTAATGGCTGCCGGGTAATGGGCTCCTTAAACACTCCTGCCAGCTCCACTCTCAGGAATATCCACTTATGTGCTCTCCGTCTCCTTCTCCATCTCGCACAGTGTGTGTGTCTTCTGTCCTACGCCATGTAGGGAGACGGATTTCAGACAGAGGACCAGTTAATTGGGGACAGCTTGTCAAAACGCTGTGTCCCCAATTGGGAAAAATCTGATTCTTGGATCAGTGGTTAAGGTTCGAGTAAGGATTAGGGTAAGTCTGCAGGAAATGAATACAAGTCTATGTAATGTCTACCCATCCCACAGACACACACACACACACAAACACACACACACACACACAGTGTTTACATTCAATGGATTCTTATATTCTGCACTGGCCTCAGTCCCAGCCTTGATTGACCCGCTTGGTTCTGAGTGGCAGGACGATTTGCACGGAGGCTCAGAGGAAGGTTTTCACATGTAGCCGAGGTCACGTGTGCTGACGCTCACACGGAGACAACACATGTAGCCGATGTCACGTGTGCTCACGCTCACACGGAGACAACACACGTCAGCAGGGAAACTTCGGGGGGGAGACAGAGTGAAGCAAAAAAGCAGAGAGTGGAGCGTGGTGAGGAAATGAAGAGAAGGAATGAAGGGACTTGTGTCTGGGGATCAACCAGAAGCACAGAGAGACTGTCTTCAGGAGGGGGACGCTTCTGAGGGAGTGTTTTATTTTGAAATGCTCCCGGCATCGAACATAATCCAGCGTCTGTGTTCGAGTTGATAGACGAGGATAGAAAGAGTGAACGCCAATCGCACAATGTGAAGACGATATCTACCTCGATGTAACAAGACGGATTAAAATTATATTAAATCTGAAGTTATGTCTCTCCTCTATTCACCATCACTTGTTTCTGATTATTATTGGGATTCTCTTTATTTTATTGTAAGGTCTTATTTGGCACTATATACAAGTAAAATGGAATTGAAAATTAGAATTTGCACCGATGTCAGACCCTGTTAATGAGGAGACTCATTGGCATAACGTATTTCCTCATGACCTTTAGGTTTTCAGTGGTCGATCTCAATTATGTCCCACAGGCTTAAATAACCAATTAAAAAGAGTAAAATATCTGGAAAGAGTCACTCCATTAGTTTATGTTTTCCATCCCTACATTGTTTGCACATAGGAAACAAGGTACTGTACAGATTCCTCAGAGTGTGACCTGATGTCACCGTGAGTCGTGCGGCTGCTGCCCCCCACCCCCCCGGAGGTGGATTGTTAACGGCCGTATTTACAGCATCTTTAGGACTTCCTGTGGTGAGAGCATTTCCAAAGTGTCCACAAACAGTTCCCATGAATACTGATTGCTGTAATATTCCCCACAGAGTTTTACATTACTGTGGAGAGACGAGTGGAAATCAGCAGGGGACTGGGATGTGGAATACACGGTTTATATACAGAACATAATACCTGTGGAAGAGGTTTTTTAGTTATTTTGACTGTGTGAAGCAGTGTGGGGGGGACATTTTAACCGAAATGTCCTTCCAACTCGAGACGGATGCAAAACTGTCAGAATACAAATATGTCCAGGTTCCAGAGCTTTTGGTGATAAGGACTGACGCCGGTGTGGATGTGCTGTAAACAACAGCAGAATGTAAACGTCCGTTCACCTGAATGTTCCAGACACCTCCTCTAATCTCCTGCTACGTTCTTTATATGACAAAGAGAAAGTTCGGAAAATGACCAATACACAGTTTTCAAGAGTTAATGTCTGAAAACGACAAAAGATTCCACCTGCACAGATCACTTGGTTTCAAACTTATATAAATTTCACATTAAAACACACAGATTTCTACTCAGGCACCCGACTGAGTGACTGAGTGAGGACCAGAGGCTTCTCTAATAGATATATAATAGCCTGTGAAGCTAAATTGCAGCATCTGTAAGTGTGGTGCTCCATACAGAAAAATAAAACCTGTTTTTCCATTCTTCTCTCCCTGAACTGCACGAGACTCTGCAGTGAAATCCGTCACACATGTACATTCTCTCCCGGTTGGAAACTGCACACGGCTTCGTCATCCTCGGCCCCGGATCCCCTGGAAAATGTGAGTGCACGGCTTCGTTTGGAAAAAGCTCTGCAGACAATGAAGAGAGGGAAACTGAATTTACCAGAACGTATAGATTCATTCACCATCTGTTCTTCAAGTTAGTCCAGAGTATAACAATTCAGACCCTGCCACCCTGAGCAGCTCTCTCACACATAAGAAAATGTTATTGTGGGAAGTAATTTTTATAAACACGACTTTGATAACTGGTCTAAACCTCGGCTGTAGCTCTGCCAGAGAAAACACACCAGTTATCCCACAATAGAGTTGTCGAACAAAAGGGAAAAGTGTGTTTGAGGTTTCTTGTGGTCGTAAAACCTCCGAGAGTGCAGGTACAGTAATTCCTGTGATGACACGAGGCTGGTAATGGAACCGTAATTGAAAAGTAGCGGTGAATTGCAGCTCCGGAGAGATGTCTATAATCGAGATCCCCCCCCCCCCCCCCCCCCCCCCCGTTTGACAGAGGGGAGATGAACCATTGATGGAACGGCAGGAGGCTTTATGCCTCTGTTCGCTGCAGAGTTGGCTCCCACCGTTTAGTGATGCAGTCACGTGAAGCTATGCATACAAATAAATACCGTAATAGCTGGGCCATCATTTATCCTCGCCCCACTGAGGAGCAAGTCCAAACACACACACACACACACACACACACACAAAGACAGAGATTCAGAGTGTAATCACAGGATAAGACCGTCTCATATCGAGGTGTGGACATGTTGCTGTTCTGCAGGGAGAAGGTGGAGTGACAGTAAACACTTCAGAATAAAAGCTTGAGCCTTTTTCCAGCAGTAAGACTGGAGAGAAGTTTTGTTTGCAGTAGTTTCAGAGACGGTGACGAGTGAATCTTTCCACACAAAGTGGCTGAAGTAGGAGTTACCTGAGTCACAAGTGAGAGAGAACAGATTGAGGATCAGAGGGAGAAGTCGGGGGGGGGGAGTGTATTTGTGAAAGTTGACGACTCTGTTGAAATCCACACGACTTCTCACACATTGTTTTCTACACAAATGGGAAGCTCACCATCTAGAAAGTTTATAAAGTTTATCATAATCCTGCTTAACTAACGTAAATGACAAATAAACAAAGGGACATGTGCCTGAGCTCTATACGGACATAATTGCCAATAAAAAGGCCTTTATAAGTTCTATCGTCAATCATCATTTAATGCTTTTATTATTGAGGGGAAAAAATGTATAGTTTTTGGCACTGTTTAATTCCTGGAACCATTTTTTAAAGTATCCTATAAAAGAATACAGACTTTCCCTTCTCCTTGACAGGTCATTAAATGTTCAAACATGACAGTTTGTCGTCTGTTAGAAATCGTCTTTTGAGCCAGAGCTCGTAAATCCTGGGATCAAGTGATCCAACAACCGAACCCGCCGCTGCGTCCGTGCACACTCACTGCAATCACAGTCTCTGTAGGAAAGAGCCAGCCGAGAAGGAAACTGTTGTGTCTGTGTGTGCATGTGTCGCTTTGGTTTGTATCTGCTGCAGAAGCCTGCGCCTCACACAGCAGGATAATGGAATTTGATTTTAGGCCGAGCGAAATATCAAGAAACAAGAATTGAATGACTGAAAAGAAAAATGTCTTTCCATAAACAGAGTGTGTGTTACTGGGACCAGTCGACAGGTCTTAACGTCAAAGCGTTCTACTGGGACGGGCTCTTCCCGGAGAAGCAGTTATGAAATCAAATATTTTTTAAATCGAATTCTATGTTTTAAAAAACATTTCCAATCCCTGAAGAGTTCAACCCTTCCTGGAAAAAATTGTGAATTCACATGAGAAAAATTGTATCAGTGTTAATACGAATTAGATTAACGATTAATAATCAAATAAGTGTTTAACTGTGAAAAATGAGAAACAAAACAAAAACTTTGATTTCAAATAACAATGAACAATCTTTGCAATTGGGCTGAAAGAAGTTTGTTCAGCACTAAATACTTTTCAATATATACAAATCTTAAATTTGTTTTAAAGGCTTGTTTATGCCTCTACGTACGAACAGAGAATCAATGCACACTGCCCCTGACCTCCATACGTCCTTGATGCTGCCATGTTGTTAAGCATATCATCTTTGACCTTTTGACAACACTGCCCCCCCATGATTCATGATGGTACTGCTCCTTATCGTCCGTTTTGTCCAGATCCGTAAACCTTCAGCAGCCACGTAACAGAGGAAGTGAAATCCAAAGAAAAAATTCTCCAAGAAGCAAATCTACCCACAGGCCAAGACGGCACTAAAGCTAAGAATAGAAATCTGTTTGAACTTTGTTACTGTGACAAACAAAACGCCTCGGATGTTTAGAACAGTCCACAACACGTGGATGTGCTGAATCGCCCCCCCGGCCCGGAGGAGGGGCCCTCATCCCTTTTCAAGCAGCTAAAGAGGCGTCTTGAGCGCCTGTGTTTTGGCTTCTGGGCTCTTCTGCATACTAATGTCTCCGTTTGATAGAACGCAGCCTCCAGATCCCACTGCTGTCGCCTTTCTTCTCCTGCCAAGCAGGGCGCCATCTTACACACGGCCTGAGTGACGTGTGGGGATAGAGCATGATAACAGACAATCAGGACGATGCGTGTCTGGGTAATTTGTGTGCATGTGTGTGTTTGTGTGTGTGTGTGAGCAGGGGGGCAGGTCCAACAGTGGTTTCCCTCTGCAATGCGTCAGGATCCCACTTTGAAACCCGGCTCCTGGCAGCAAGGCCTGGATGTTGAAGAACGTGCTTCTGACACATGCCAGCTCTTCTGCCCGTGAGCACGGACGTGAGGCTGAATCTGAATATTTTCGGTTAATGCGTATGTGTGACTATGTGTATGTTCATGCGTATGTGTGTGTATGTGTTTGTCTGTTTGTGTTTGCGGAGAATTCACTATTTTGACCTCTGCCCTCGTTAGAGTACATGTTCTCCACCTTGTCCACACTAAAGCTTATATTTACTAAAACTAACTTTTTTCTCGTCTGATATTTTGCAGGATTACACAAAATCTACTGGAGGGATTCTCCTGAGAGTTGGTAGAATTATGGATAAGTTTTCATATTAGACTTTTTCAACGTTTCCATTGATTTCTCAGAGAATAATTCATGGATCTTGGATAATTAACATCGTTGGGGTAATTAGCGATGAAACAAGTGACGTTGAATTTTCATTTCCTTGAGGTGAAACCATCAAACCCTTTTCTTTCACCTCCAAAGACGAGAGTCTGTCTAATAGCCAGCGTCTGCACGTTTTAACGGCTCTAATGTTTCCCATGTTCTCCCATTAAAAATTAGCTCGCTCACATTTGCTTATTAGCGCCGCACGCAAACCAACAGCTGAGTTTGGTGAGAGCGTCATTAGTCCTGCAGGTGTTTGGTCCTGAGCCAAAGAGCTGGGACACATTAACAGACAGAGACAACTGACTGAGTCCAAGTCGAGCCAGACCAACCTCACCACTCCGCAGCCATCTTGGAAACCCCCCCCAGGCAGATATTTAAGGACAAGAAGGCTCCGATCTAAATCACTGGGAAGAAGACGTAACGGCTCTTTCAGTGGTCAGGTAGGAAATAAACACCACATGTTCCAAAAAGGGTTTTTATGAATAAACTTCACAAGTTCGGGAGAGTTATTTCAGAGTGCAAGAAATTAAAGACGTTGAAAAGTAATTCCTGGATGTGCCCCCTGATCCAGCTCCAAACCAAAAAACAAAATATTCCCTGGAAAATACGTAAAAACGTCAAAATTTGTTGTAATTTGCAACGTTAAGGAAATTAATTAAAAAATTCCTGCTTCCACATCCAAATGTACAGGTTCCTTCCCTGACCCATATCGCATCCCTCCACCAGGTAACGTGATAATCTGTCCAGTGATCCTGCTAACAGACAAACAAACACATGGAAACACACAAATACAATCTGACGTTACACACAACCCTCTTCAGGATCCGACTCCTCCCTCTCATCGTCTCTGAAGCTGCCAGAGTTTCAGACACAGTTGACAAGACGCCTCCATCTCACTGAGCCTGAACTCCAGAGCGAGATCGCAGCTGTCACATCTTCTTCAATGATCATCACTCGTCAAAATCTGTCTATTATATCCACATCATTTTGTTTTATTAATAAATTACTCGTCTGTTTGTTGTTCTCACATGAAGCCGATTATCCAGTTTCATTCTCTCCTCTGGTTTAGTCACTGTTATTTAGAAAGTGAAGAATGTGTGAAATGTCTTTATTCCGGTAATACCACTGTGTTCTCATTCAATTGCAACTGTACTTTGTGTCATATTTCTCATTAAATCACGATTGTATTTGAACAATATTGACCTTTCTCATAAAATTATAATTCATACTGTAAATATTTAGACTTAATCTCAGTTACGACTTCAACTTTGGCTTCAATATGGCCTTCATGCTCCATCTCATCATGCAGCTCTGAAATGTGCATTGCAATACAAATGGCTGGTCAAACATACAGAATTCAAAAATAACGTTTGGTCCATGTCCCGTCTGCTCACATGGAGAAGGCAGGAACTGCAGCCAGCCACCAGGGGGCGATCCAGATGATTAGGCACGATGTTGTCTTTATTACCAGTGTACGACCAGAACCCAAAATTTCCACAATCTTAAACATCGTGACACATCAGCTTCTGATTTCTCCATAAACACACAACGCTAAAGCCCCTCGCTCCGTGACACATGTTTAATCCCACACTTCTCTGCGCTGAGTGTTGACTCCAGTAAATGTGATTGTGTGTTCGCACCGGCACAGACACACAAAGGAGCCCGGACGCCGGCTGCGTTGATCTGACGGCTCAGAGGATCAAAGTGCTTCTCCATCAGAGCCGGGTGGAGGCCGCCGCTGCAGGTGCAGAGGATTCACCGCAGAGAGGAGCCTGCTAAGTCCTGCTCGATATTCATGGCCAAGGAAGAAGCATGTGAGCGCACGACCTCAGATGGAGACGTCCTGCCTCCATGTCCACAGCAGCTGGGAAATCAATGAGAGGATTCGTCCTCGTCCTGAGCTCCCCCCCCGACGCGCCGCGGGCCGGTGGGCGAGTTTGAATCCTTAAGATGTTTGTCTTTAAAATCTCATTATGCAAAGTTGTTGGAGATTCTTTTTGAGGGTGTCGAGTATCAAGTTAAATGGTAAATTTGATTTGAATCAGATTCAGAATTATTTTTATTTCCATGTATATTTGCACATACAGGAAATTGCCATGGTGTGGTTGGTGCACTGTACAAACAACAATATAAAAACAACAATAGAACAACAATATATACAGTAAGAGAGTTATGGGCACGTGCTGTTCTAAGAGGCAGAGATTGGTGATAGTGCCAATAATATATAGTTATAAATTATTATATATTAGAAGATGTATTCTCAAGAAGAAATTCATAATATTCGTATTATTATCTGCTGTGAACTCTCAGCATCTCTTTTTTTTGTATCTCTCCGTCCACAAACACACAAGTAAACACCGTTCAAGCAAAACGCTACGACACAAACACCTCTTTTCTCGTATAGAAGGTTCGATTCCCTCTATGAAAGGATGGAGCTGCCGGGGTACGCGACGGCCATCACTCACATCAGGACCTCAATGAGCCTTTGTGTTGGAGAAATGGAAGAATCCTCCGGCGTGGTGATTGCTGAGGGTCTGAGAGTTGGACATAAAAGAGCCGGGGGACGGGAGACGGGTTTGTTTATTCTGGAGTGGCCGTGATTGAAAGAGAGGAAGCTGAGAGGAGTGTTCAATGCTGTAATGCACCTTTCAAAGGATGACCACCAGTGAGGAGGTCAGGACGCTGTTTCCCAGTCCACCTGGGGCTTCGTTTATAACCTCACATATCTGTCGGACCCCATGTTGTGCGAACACGGCCACTTCTCACGCAAATGGTGAAAAATTAGGTTGAGAAACCATTTAACAGCAGAGTTGCAGAACCATCCCAGTACAAACACAAGTTCTCACCACTCTGGGAGAATTATCCGACCAGTGTGTGTGTGATAAGAAGCGAGTGTTGCCTCCAGGTGTGCGTGCTGGGTTTTATAAATCTGAATCTTGTTTGCACACAGACCCTCGATATGAACCCTCTCACTCCTGAAGCTGCCTTTATTTCATGTGGAACAGATTCCAGTGCAGGTCGTCCTGAGGATGAGGACGTGAGTCACACCTGTGCCTTCACCGTGAATCTGATAAATCCTCATCTCCGTACTAAGCACTTAATAAAACCCATGAAGCTAATAAAACAGTTCTTCAGGTCCAGTCCCACTGCGACTGTCACGATTCCACTCAGACGAACTGACCTCTCGCTCTGAAGGAAGGAGACGTATTCTCATATTTAATTCCAGGGATCTCCGTCTGTCTGCGGCTCAGGTGTCTGAGGAGCCGTTCGTCTTATCAGCTCCACACGTCACTCCAGAGCAGCTCAGGGTGGACGGCAGCCGGCGCTCTGCTGCAGCTGGGACTCATCAACGTGAGTGACGTCTTCCAGCAGAACTGATTCTCCAGGTCAGGTTCTGTTAGTCGAGCTCCAGCGACCTTTGAATAAACAGGTGAACAGCGCTCTGTGAAAACAACGTGGTTCAGGTCACGGCAAATTATCTGGAGCGTCAGGTGCCATCAACATAGAGAGGGTGTGATCTGCTCTGGACGACTCTAGAAACATGCAGGTGTCATATGGTGTCATCAGGAGAAGACAAGGCTCCGTTCACTGTATAGAGACTTTCCCATTTGTCGTGGTGTGCGAATCTTAAATGAAATGTTTTATACCCTATATATTGCTCTCATGGTTTCCCACAATGCATTGGGAAAAGTAGAGCAAAAAGAAGCACAAACAAACAAGTTTATTTCTACGTTGAGAGACGATCACTCAACATGTTTCACACCTGAATGATTTTACACTGGCCAAAATACTTTTGTGTTGTTGTTCTTCATTATCCTGCGAAAATGACAAATTAGCTCATTATAGAGTCATCTATGTAGGAAAGTAGTAGTAAAGTTTACAGTAAAGTATAGTAAAGTAGTCTTCTAAGTAGTAATTTGTCTCATTTTAAGGCCAAAAGACTCTGATTCTAAGTTTATTATACAAATATAATGTTACATTATATGACTATTTTCTATTTCTTATCCTGCACAATGTTTGTTTATTGTGTGTATAGCTGCAAAGAATTCATGAATGTGTATTTGCCTTCTTGGTTTTCATACCCAGGTGAAAAAAGCCAGATTTATTTCACTCAATCGATCAATTTCCTTCTTCTTCACTCTTTCCCTCGTGTATGTTTGTGCTGTTTCAAAGCAGTGACATGAAAAGATGGACTTGCACTTTGTCCGTGTGTCAGTGTCCCTGGAGTCGGAGTCGAGCAGGGAAACGTTATCTCATGTCATTTCCCTTTCTTCCTCCGTTTCCCATCTGTGTCAAATAAATGTAAAACGCATTAAAAGATAACTTGGGTATGGGGGGGGGGGCGGGGGTGATGCAATGGCAGCTGCAATCTCACTTCAAACTCAGGATGGAGCGTGAAAGTGAACCTTGCCCATTCATCATCCTCCTCCTCCTCCTCCTCCTCCTCCTCCTCCTCCTCCTCCTCCTCACGTGAATCCGTCTGCTATTGCCTTAAACTCCTGAGATGCTCTTATCATGTCGCATGACTGGAGGCGCAGCTGTCATGAGCCTCACCGACGACCTGAAGCCAAAACAAACACGGCCTCTGCCGCCGCTCCATCGCTGGTCTTTGCCCGTTTCTCCCCAGATGTCTCTGATTCCGCACAAGCCTGAGAAAACAAGGCTCTGAAAGCAGAGGAGGAGAAAGCCGGAGAGGTATGGGAGCAGGAAGAATGTGAGATCTCATTTCTCATGTGTGCCGCTGCCAAACCAAATGTGCTTTGTTTTCGGGAAGTGTTCGCTTGTTTAGCTCTCTGCGATTCCAGCGGAGATTTGGTTAATTATCATCAGATATACCGATGCTACGAAACGCTTCTGGTCAAAACAAGCTGAGCGCTGAGAGGACAGAGGCAGCGCGGCTCGGATCTGATGCTGAGCTTGGCACCGGGTTGTGTTTAGGTTAGAGGAGAGACCTGGGATTAATCCCTCTGCTCTGATTAAATCACAGTTTGTATGGTTTGTAAAAACTCAGGACAATCCATACAGCACAGTCTACTGTATACACACACATATAGATGTGCTGACACTGAATTGTCCCCTGAAGACTTTCCTCCGTGTGCACAACCCCAAAGAAAAGACAGACATCAGCAATTCAGAGCGGACAGAGGGCCCAGTGTGTGCACGGGTCATATCTGTGCACGGTGCGATACCCTCGTCGTGCACCTCTAGCCCCCTTCTGCCCACTCACGCGTTTCACTTCCTCCCTGCTGATCCACAACCCACGGCTCACCCCCCCGCCCCCCCTCCGGTGTCCTTGACCTGCACCTTGACAAACAAACACGTCCACAGGCTGATTTGAGTCTGAACACTCAACAGCACATTTCAAAACTGAGAAGAGAGATTGGATTCCAGAGAGTGGATTGTGTTTGGGATGTTTACTCACATAGTTTATCTATATCTATACATACATATACAATTAGTAGCACTTCAGTTGATGTCATTATGCATTCATGATATAGAAATGAAACAGTCCCTCACAGTTTTGTTGGATGATAATCAAAGGTGCAGGTATCTCTATGAATTAAATATAAATATATTGACAATGTGATTTATTTTGAATCGCATTACTTCAAACGACGATTTGAATCTAATGAAGCCGTCCTCATAAAAAACACTGAAGGAATTGATAAAAATCTAAACCAACCATCTTGAGAAGAGACAGAGTAAGAGAGGAAGAGGAGGAGGAGGAGGAAGAGAGGAGGTTAGACAAAAAGGAGCAGATGACAGCACGGTCGAGGAATAAGAGGATTAGAGACTTTTACTGGAAATTACTGTCAATTTAGCTGCGTATTAAATTAATAATTGAAATGCAAATGAGCCAGAAGGCAGTCCATCTGATTTGCATGAAACACGGTGAAATGAGACCAGATGCTGGGATGTTCCACACATGTGAAAAGCAACAGAGCTCCGAAATAAGAGTGTTCACAGCTTCTGAATGTGAAATAATGTTATAGTGTTCGAAGAGAAGCAGCTAGTGAGCAGAACTAGAAGAAGAATACGAGGTAAAGGAATGTTGTCCATCAAATGAAAAGATTTACAGGTTTAAAATGAAAGACAGAAGAAAAGAAGAGATGCAGAGAGAGAATTACACTCCTGTAGTTGCCTCCACCAACCAGAGCAGCTTCAGTCTACGTTAAATATCTTGCCAACTCATGTGAGCTCACTGTGGACTTTGACCTTTGACCTCTGTTGAATTCATCTTTGAGTCTAAGTGACAGACTTGAAATATTGTGATGAAGAGGCCGAAAAACCATGATTCTAATTCTATCAGCAGATCTGTGAGTGAATCTGTTTGGAAGGATTCCCTTGAGGCCTTTTAGGACAAAGATTTAACAAGGCAAAACAGAGATTTGCAAGGTCACCGTGACCTTCACTTTTGACCATTGACCTCCAAATTCATCCTTGAGTCCCAGTGAATAGTTGTACTAAATTTGAAGAAGTTCTCTGGGGGTGTTCTTGAGATATTCTGTTCACAAGCAGGCTGCTGGCTCCCATGTGTTTTCTGGAGCTGTGATGAGGACGGGGCAGATGGACGGAAACAGGGATCACTAAAGAGCTTTGTCTCCATGAAGCCGTGCTGCAGATTCCACAGCTGCTTCTCCCAGAGGAGGACGATTCATTAAAAGTTGCATCCTGCATCACTGATTTTACAAATGATCAAAGAGTCAAATCACACAATCCTCAGCTGATGAACTTCTTCTTCTTCCTTTGTGTCGGTGCCAAACGTCTTTGCTGCCATTTAGTGAAACACAGACAATAAGTGTCTTCAGAAAAAGCCTCGAATCCTTGATTAACATCTCCATTGTTATGTCCTCCTGGGAGACCGGGCCGGAAAAATAACTAATATGCAGAAAACGCCAGCTGGTCCCGAATCAAAGACATTTCACACCTAAGCTCCAGAGCTTCCTCTCTCCGACAGAGCGACTCTGACGATTCATTGTGTTATTCTCCTCGTCCTCAATATCTCCTCTCTCCTGATCAAAGCCCTCGCTGATAGCTCCAGCAGGTTTTTATTGGTTTTGTTGGCTGCGGAGATGATTCCACAGAAGATCCGTGAGGGAAACCAAAGCTCTGCTGATCCACAGTTCCACACGGAAGCTTCGTTTTGTTATTGCCTGACATCACAAAGTGCCCCCTGTCAGAAAGAGGGGTCAGCTTACGTCTACAGGTTTTCAGTGTGTGTGTGTGTGTGTGTGTGCATTAGTGTGTGTGTGTGTAAAGGCTGAGATGAAGGATCTCAGGAAGAAAAAAGCAGATTGAAGGAGAGCATTTAAAAAAAAACCAATGTGGTTAAAATATCCATAAAAGTCATGGTTTTCAGTTTTGATTAAAATCAACCCAGTTTCTGAGAAATCCCTTTATTTTATTTTATTCCCTCAGTCCGACAGTTGGCTCTGAGTCTGGAGCCATAAACTCCGTTTGTCCTACGGCCAGAATTATTCCGAGAAGACACATGAAATAAATTAATTTAGGTCCATATCTGGTATTTTATATTGATAACATATAAGAACAAGGGAGATCTATAATGACAATATAAAGCATGACTAGGAAACCAAGGAGACAGGTCCAGTGATGTAACCGCAGACCTCAGACCTGATTAGAAGGAAATATTAATCAACTTCCACCATCATGCAGCGTCCTGATTGGTGGAGTGTTTGTCCCATTCCTCCATCAGCCTCCTTCCGTTTATTAAAGACGTGAATTTTTTTTCAGCTTCATCAGCATCAGGCTGACCAAGTGTTTCAGACAGAGGCTGAAAGGAGGAGCTGCAGCGATGGACAGTGAGAGGAGACTGATGTGTTTTTCTGAACATTAGAGCACGAAACACTCTAATTAAACACTAATTCAAATGATCAACCGAAATATGAGCAGAATGACTCTCCTTTAACGGCCGCTGCTCGTCTTCAATCTGCTGCTTCAGAGGAAAGGTCGGTGTTCACTCCGTGTGTCGAGCAGAACGAACGCGAACGGGCTCATCTCACAGTGTGTGTCTCCTCTGAGTTCATGTGTGTAGTCTGTGTTTGCATGTGTCCTGCTGGAGGAGACGAGCCCTTACAGCTGTTTAGTGGTTACTGAGTGGCTAAGTGGCTGAGGACATCCTGCAGATTCAGCACAGCACAGGAAGAGGAAAGGAAGGTCCGTCTCCCGGGGGCCGGCGGCTACATTACCACCCCCCCCCACACACACACACACACACACACACACACAAATACTCCTTCATATTAAATATTAAACATCAATCCCCATTATTGTCAACTCTGGACAAAAATGCAAACAACTTAAAAAGGAATGGACGAGGGATCTGGAAGCCGATATCAGATCAATGTTTTTCATCTTTCCAGAAGTTGAATCGTGACACGTGTGTAAAAAAATATCATTGAAATGTGCATCCTCTGGTTTCTCATGCATTTGTCTAACATCACATTAAAGTGAAGGAAATCCCTCAACGGTCTCACCACCGCAGCCTCCGGCCACGCAGTGTGTGCAGCATCCTGAGCGAGCATCGATCAGACGGCCCGTGTGTACTTGTGTAGTGCATCATTTATGTCCGCCCACTCAGGCTGCGACCCGCTGAAGGTCACGGGTAATGGCTCCGACAGAACAAACATGAAGTGGAATCTGAAGAGATGCAAAACTTGCCACTCAGTCACATCGATAATTTGTGAATCGTTGCGGTTTGTGTTGACGCAGAAGAGAAAAACACAAAGTGACGGACTTTGTTTGCTGATTCACGACGTGATGAACTTCCATGTTCGTCCAAACCGACTCACACTTTTTATTAAACTGCATCTGGTTCTGAGTTTGAACATGAGGACAGATCAAACAGCCCCGTTCCAAACACAATGCATGTGACTGTAGATCTCAGTTCACTTCACAGAAGTCGCCTCTGGATGATTTATTCCAGCGACGTCTCAGCAGCTTTGTTTGTCTCCTCCTCCGTCCTCCAGCTACCTGAAGACAGATGAGCTTTGTCCCGGTTCAGGGGCTCCATGTCTGCATTTCAAGACTGAACACACCATCAGTGCTCCACAAGGCCAGGCTCATTCCAAATGCTCCTCTTAATGCAGCTGTTGGAGGACACCTTGTCCTTCGCAGCCCTGGAGTTTCCCAGAAGCCACCGCAGGCCTGGAGAACAGTGAGGAATATCCAGTGACCATGTTATATTTCAAGTTTTTGCTTTCACGTGATTCATCAGTCGCTGGTCAATGAATAAACGGACTAGTTCAATAAATGCAGCGTGAGACGTCTGAGGCAGAAGCCAGACATTGAAAGAGATGGTTTGACCTTGTCTGTGATTCCAGATTCATCACTAAACACACGGTTCAAACATGACTCATTAATTCCATGACGTGGCGACTTATATATGGAAATCTATTTATACCTTAAAAGGATCTGTGGTCTTGACGTGTCAGGATTAAAAATAACCTGCAGTAATTATAAAACTCTTAAAACAATGAGAAAAACATCCTCCGACCTTGAGTCAGCAGGTGATCAAACTGGTTTGTTGTCATTAAACAGAACGGATATAAAAACATCTGGATGGACTAGAGGTCAGAAACACGGCCTCCTCCATGTTTGCAGATGGGACATAGACTCAACTAAAATGTCTAAGTATGTGTCAAACAGGAAATATCATGATTGACAGGTGACACTGACTCATGATTGGTTGAGCACATCCATGGGACCTTGATCCCTCACGATGCCTATCGCACATATTACTCAATCGGCCCAAGATGGCAGCGTTCTTCTTCGTTATGGCTTCATTTCAGGATAGTGGAAGGAAGTGGAGACACTTTTCTGATGAAGCCATCTTCGACTCCATTAAACCAATCACTGCTGCCTAACAATATGCAGAATTTATTGTGTTAGCTTGAATTTAGTGGATGTTCACTTAAATATATAAATCCTTTATTCTAAAGTGAAGGAATTTAGAATTCCTCATATTCTGTAAATGCATCGGGTGGAAGGAAAAGATCAGATAAACAAATAATTAAATAATATCTCCTCCTCCTTGAAGGTTGTTCAGACAAAGCTTCTGCTGCAACACTAACATGTGAGCGTTTCCTCCATGTTGCTGCTGCAGCGGAGAACAATGGTGAGTGTGATGCTGACTGCTCTCTGTCTGCAGGACAATGTAAACATCAGGAAATGATGTCTTGGAAATAAGTAATCATGTCAACAAACGCAGGAAAAACCTATAGCCCAGGCAGCACATTGCATTGTGGGAACTTGGCAAGCGGCTCCCCTTTGCTATCAGCTTATTGTATGGCTGAATAAACATGATAACAAACGGTGGGCATGAGAAAAGCAAACAGAATAAAGAGTCATTCTATAAACCCTGCTTTCTAAACTAGTAGTCACTCTGCTCATCCATAGGATCTGTGTTCGCACATTCTTTCTCCAACAAGTTAAATTATGACCTGTATCTTTCTGCAGAATCATATATGTTTACACAGCAGCAGCTGAATCATAATTGACTGTCCTGAGGTCAGCACGGTAGATCTGCAGATAAGGATGTGGGAGGCTTCACCTGTACAATCCAAAACCAATCAGAGTACAGTACAATTTAAAAAAAAAACAAGTCGACCTCATTGAGCAATTACTTTAAAATGTGTGTTTCCTGACCATTCCGTTTCCAGGCTGTTCAACAAAGAAAGTTAAAAGAACTCCCTTCACCTGTTTTCTACCACCTTTCGACTGTAGCTGAATATTTAAACGAATAAACTGCTGTAAATGATTGACTTAGTAAGTGTTAAAAGTTTAAAACTACAGTCTTTATATACACAGACTGTATAAAGATGGACGATGCACCTCGACCTGAACGCTGCCATCTTGCACCAAACACTGGAACAGAGATGATTTCAAGAGATAAATAGATTTGGCATTAAGATTAATGCTGTCTGATCTGATTATCCTCTAGTGTGCAGCAGCAGCCTTCAAAGTCAGTGATGAGCCTCCTGCGTACTGTGTGTACTGTGTGTACTGTGTGTACTGTACCTGAAAAGACTCAGACTCAACACTACACTTCTGGCCCTTGTACTCCTCAGGGGGCTAATCTTAGCGATGCTCCACCATGTATGCCTCTTTATATTTAAGTATATAGATGATAGATAGATGGATAAATGTATAAATAATATAACTATTTATAGATGTTGTGTTTCCTGCATTGCAACACACGTCTGCTGACAGGAGGTGCTGCTGCCGGGTCAGTTTGTCGGGGCTGAATGAGCGAGTGGTCGGAGCCCCCCCCCCCCCGTCACCAGACAGCAGCTATTAGCGCTCTGCCTCCGTCCTGCAGGGATGTTCCAGCTCTCATCAGGCAGTAATGAGGAGAGGGAACGTGTGGGGGGGGGCATACACAGGGTCATGTCTCTGCTGCTGGTCCACTCACCATCAATAATGTATCCTCGGAGATCTCTCCCAGATTAAAAGGTTGTTTTCATTTCACCGCCCCTCGGTCTACACGGATCTACGAGGTCCCGGTGCAGAGAGCGTTTATCCTGGAGAGTGAAGATCCAGTTGGTCCCAGCAAACAGCTTCAGTCGATTCACTGAGAGACGCTCGGCTAGCCGGGTTCAACCCTGATGAGAGAGATGCTGAATAATATAAGACGCCAGCTGTATCTGCTCAACGTGCTTCGGTTCAAACGTTCAGACGCAGGAAGGAAACGAGAGGTGAGAAACATGACGTTCAGGAAGTGTAGCATCTGTCACTGGAAGAGGTTTTAAAAAGGAAAAACATTTACTGTCTTTTGGTTTAGTCATGAGACTTCAGGCTTAAAAAGATTGTAAATTAGACGGATGACACGTCTCCACTTCCACCTTCACAAGCTTGTATATCAAATTAAAACTTTATCAGAAACATAAACACATAAACAAACATTAGTGTTACAAACCTAAAATAACAGAAACCATGTCCCATCCACTTACATGGAGCACAGGTTTATGCAGCCAGCCACCAGGGGGATTTGGGGAGCTGTCATGTTGTCCATCTTGAAGTTTGGACTTAAATTGAGAAACAAATGTGGTTTTGGTTTAATATTTGACTATGAAACCTGTTTTAATTTCATGACTTTTTTTCAAATTATTAAAATTGACAGGTTGAATTATGTTTCCTATAAAATTTGTTTACTCGTACAAATGAGTAAAGAGATGTTATCTCGACAATTTAGATTTTTTTCCAAAAGATTAATAATGACTATGATGACGATAATATACGAGGTAAGTTTCTGGGATTAATAAGCAGCAAACAGAGAAAAACATCTCAAAAAGCTCGAGACATAATGAATTCTATATTGATTAGTTTGGTTTGGATCTTTTTAGTCATGTGACCTATCCACTGGGTGACGAGTTCAGCCAATAGGACGGTGTTTTGGTTCCAGACTGAAATGAGGAGCTGCTGTTCTCTGATCTCTGAACCTCTCAGTGATGACTCACGGCTCTGAGTCACGGCTGTGCTGAGATGTGGAGAGGGAAGAGGATGGTTCAGGTGTGTGTGTGTGTGGTTGTGTGTGTGGTTGTGTGTGTGCTGGGGTTGACTTTCATTAAGAAGCTTTTGATTTGGGTCAGGCCATCATCATTCCTACTTTATTAAACATGCTGTGTGTGAGGTATTGGATAACTTATCAGAAGTGTCATGGCGGCCGTGCCTTAACTTCTCCTTCATGTCTCCTTGAGTTCCTCCTTCCTTCTGCGTCTCCTTTGCTCGTTCCTCCATCTTCTTCCTCATTTTAACTTGTGTTAGACTTTCTGGACTTTGCTTTTATAACTCGACTGAATTGTTTCTCTGACGAGCAGCGTGCGGGGGGGGGGGGGGGGGGGTGACGTGGAGAATCAGATATTGTCACGGAGATTTTAATATTGCACTAATTAAAATCTGATAACCCAGCATGCTCGTTAGTGAAAGGTGTAAACAGTGCTGGAGTTTATTATCAGTCGATGAGGATCACACGCTAATGAGCAGCACTTTGTGTGTCTGTGATGTTCACGGCATTCTACCCACGATCATAAAGCGCAGACAAGGACGCCTGCGAGACAAGAAACATTAAAATAATTCAGACGCGTCCCTGAGGACATTAAATAGCTCGAAGCCAACGTGAGGAAATATTTGATAATTACACAAATTCCACATAAAAAACCCGTATAAAACACGAGGTTATTAAGCTGTACGTGCCAGTGGCTTTGCTTCAAACAGCTTTACTGGCAGGGCCGTATTTACATTAAGACACTGCACCGCCATTTGTCTCCCGCTATCACTTCCTCCCCGTGTATTTCTCACCCCACGCCTTCTCCCCAGCATCCAAACAGGAAGGCCAGCTCAGAATTCCAAATACCCGTCTGCACGCCCTGGAGAAGAGAGAGGTTTTCCCCTGTCACCTCTTAACGCTGCCACCTGCAGGACTCAGTGTTTAATGACGTATTTCATGGGGGGGGGGGGGGGGGGGTTGCTCAGTTGACTCATCGTTAATTAATACATTTAAAACACAAACAGACAAAACACACATATTCTCCTCGTGCTGTATTTGGATGTTGTGATGCTCAGAGTGTGTGTTTCCTGCTCTGACACAGACTCACTGATCACACGTGACTCACTGCGTCTCAGTCGATGCTGATTGGCCACAGTCCATCACACTGCACCCTGTCATCAGCCCTCTGATTTTAATTCACACCCTATGGAGGGGAAAGGGCTCTTACGAGACGCTTGGAGTGCCACTGCCTCGGCCCTGTGAAGTGTGGAGGAGCGAGAAATCACTGCAGCTCCGACTGTTTGAATTGATTAATCAGAGACGGAGCAATAAATAGATGGGAGTAGAATTGCGGCCCTGCAGTTGCACGCCTCCTCCCACCAGAGCAGCTTCAGTCCCTCCAGGTTCACAATGATATGAGTTCAGCGTGACCTTTGACCTCTGACCACTGAAATCAAATTAGGTCAACAAAGTGACAGCGTACAAGAATTTTAAAGAATTGAGAATACATTATTATTTAACTTAAAATATAGAAAACATTATCTCCAAACCATGTGATCAGGAGTGACGTTATGGTCGTTTCTAATCAGCCTCTTCTGAATCTGCATTAAAAACCATCCGTGACGACCTTAACGACTTCCCTCACTGAACTCTGTGTTACATGGATTAATGAGAAAGTTTCCATTACAAGGGAAATATCATCAGAGTCATATCTGTGGTAATGAGCGTCAAACATAAAGTGTCGTCTATTCATTACTGAGCCTCCATATGTCTAATAATAGGGCAGTTCTGGACTTTGTTGTTTCCTTCAGTGTAAAGTTGCATAAAAGAAAATTATCGTCCAAATTGCAAACACATTTCTCGGCCGTTAATCTGAGGAGCACGGATTTATATTCCGTTGTAAATGCAAACGACTTGAGCGTGACACACAGAACTTTATGTTTTATTAGGCCGTCGTGTGCAAAGAATAATAAATAAGCTGCACCACTTAGTCGCTGTCGTTATGGATATTTTTCAAAAATAAATGCTTCTCCACGCAGCTGCACATTGACAGTCGGTAGCAGGGACGTTAATGATCGCGACCCTGAACGTCTGCTCACTCATTCATCTGCACTGTTTGTGTTGACAGGACATTAGCCTGATATCTGCACGCTAGCTGCTGTTAGCTCCCGGGCCCACAGAAGGGCTCAGTGATGTAGAGTCCACAGACTGTTCAGTGGACTTAATATCTCAGCGTCTACTTCCATTCATGTAGCCAGTCTAAGCTCTGCACACTGATTTGAGACCTGAGTCTGGAAAGGAAAGCCAGTGCAGGCGCCTGAAACCTGATTTCACTCAAATGACCAGCAGGGGGCGACTCTACTGGTTTTGAAAGTCTTTGAGGAAATGATTCTAATTCTCACTTGAGTTATAACGTCCGTAGACTTTTTCACAAGGTGTTTACTTCTCAGTTTTAAAGTCTTCTTCAAAACAGAATCATGTTCATTTTGTAAATAATCTCCCATAAAGTGTCAAATTCTTACTGGTATACCACGTGATTGACAGCTAGTACCGTCCAATGGGTCCAAGGTCTGCTGCGGGACTATGTCGATGGGGTTAGAAAACGTAAACTTATCTGATCCTTCAAATCAGCCTGAATTTGAGTTTCATATCCTCTTACAGCTGGTGAATTGACTTTCTGCTCTCGTTCACTGGATCTTCAATATCATTCTGCTCTAAAGCTGGATGTATTCAGCTGGTATCACTGGTATCACTGGTATTTCTGAGCAGCAGTAAACCACAGAGCCAAACACAGGGTCTCACAGATTGTGCAAGGCAACATGCTGTGAGTGCACGTGATCATACAAGGGAACATGAACAGTGTGTTGAAAATCATTTCCCAGCATTCATTGCACCACCTGCACTCGGGCGACCTGCTCCACGCCCCTGTACTGTACATGTGATAACAGTCAGACCTGTGAATACAGTAGATCATGTGCTGTCTCTTTCCTGAGTTCACATACAGGTAATTTATACAGGTTTCTCACATTTCTATATCTTATATATATATATATTATATTATTAGATTTGCAATATCTGGTGAAGTAGTTTTCTGTTCTGTGTGCACAGTTGATATAAAAGCAAAAAATTATATATATATACTTACTTGTCGGTTTATTAGGAACACATAAATGTGCAATAGGTTTTGTAAAAACATTCTGAGAGAGGTGTTTCTAGACAGTGTGATCATTCTGGAAGGTGAGACTGAACCTGCATTGCATTGCGTTGACAGATGTTCCTGTTATTTTGTGCACGCCACTTAAATCAACGAGGCTTAACTGACAGATATAACACTTTGCATAATGTGATACAACAAATCTTTAACACATTTTCTTAAATACGAGACGATAAATGTTGGAAGCTGCAGCTGGCGCCAGGACCGGTTGTTAATCTGAGAACCCACACTGCACATGAATGTGTTTACTGGGGAGATGGTGTTCACCTCTTGGTCTCTGGTTTGGTATTTGCCAGTGGTGCATGATGTAGACATGAAACATCTCACATCATGAAGCTGGATATCACAGGACATGTTCACGTGTGGTGTTTCCTTCTCGTCCCTCTGTTCCAGTGCATTAGTCTCTTAATGAGCTGACATTAATCGTTTGTTCGTCAGCGTTTACTCGTCTGTGTGTCGGTAAATGTAATGTGTGTACTTTCCTACATACAGTTCTCCATCAGGATTACTAATGATGCAAATCATGCAGTTTGAAAAGAGGATGCTGAGTGCAACAAATAAATGACTCGAGCACTCAGCTTCCTCTTTTCACGATGATTTCCTTTTCAGAGTCGCTGGCTTTCTGTGAGAGCTTGTTTGTTCTGATTAATGTTTTGCTGCAAGTATTTTTCTGGAGTTTTCTCTGCAGTTTTTAAAGTGATAAAAAGAACATCTTGCTTGGTTTGAGGATCCGAGGAAATTTGGTTTTTGGTGACAAATTTCTCTCTTTGAGCTTTAGAGTCCTTAGATAAAATGTCTGTATTGTCGTAACGGAGCTGTAAAGAGTTATATTCAGTCATCAACATCTGAAATATGTTTAAAAAGGGACTCAGGGTCAACATGTCTTTAGGAGACACTGTGTCTCCGGACATCACTGAGGGGAAACACGTAGGGATTCAAAGGAAAGAGCCCTCAAATCGATCCTTGTGGAACCCCGCGGGTTATTTCTGAGATTTTTTAAAAGTTAGTGAAGAACTCTCAACTAGAAAGTCCATCCCTGCCGTAATGGTGGCGGACTTTAAAGTCTCTCAAGGCAACACAAAGGTTTACAACAAGTCTCCTGAGTCAGCACTTCTACTCTTGTGTTACTCTTGAGACTCAACGGAGCTAAGCCTGTAGCTTGTTTCACACGTATCATCATCCCGAGTTCTGCTGCAACCCTCGACTCACACACACGAACACGACAACTCCTCCGACGCACTGTTTCACACACTCCTTTGATCAGGGCAGTGTAGTAGGAGCTCCCTTCACTCTGCCGGCTCCCACTCATCTGGAAGCTACAGTATGTTGTTCTCTTGCTGTTACAGCTGCTGTCCAATGTATTCTGTATTCCTCAAATTCAACTGTAGCTTGTCTTTACCCCCCCCCCCCCCCCATGAGATCAGAGCGTAGAAAATAAAACGTCAATGCCTTACATATCTTACATTCACATAATGATCTATTTTACATGAACTCAGCTCTTCTTCAAACTTGCACTGTAAGATCACATACAACCGAAAGCCTTGATCGCCCCCTGGCTGCAAAGCTGGGCCATAAATCCACCTCCTCCACGTTAATGGATGGGACATGGATCAGACTAAAAAGTAAATATACTCGACTAGAAGCTCTTATCACACCGATGCCCTGCTGTTAGTTTTTAATTAGTGATTTGATGCTATTAAACAGGGTGAAACATCCATGAGCACAAGATGGCAGCTTTCGTATCCGGTATATTTTGGATTCAGGAAGTGCAGAGGCGGGTTTGTGATTCTGATCTCATCGTTCTGTCTTGATTTAAAAAAAGCGATTGTGACAAAAATCCTCCCAAAACAGATAAATGATTTCAACCAGAGGAGGAAGCGAATCCCCCGATGTCGACTCCATTAGTCCAAGGCCGAGCTCTCATGTGTCTTCTTGACACCGTTCTGCTGCAGAGGAACTTTCAGTAGTTTCTCAGGAACAACAAAGAAAATCTGGACTTGATTTTGTGGCTGGAGCAGATCCTGTAGAACATTAAATAAAGTTTTTAGTGCTGATAATGACTGTAATTTAAGTTTTAGTAATATTGAAATATTGATGATAGCCAGTCATCATCCCTGGATCACAGCTGGATTCAGGTTCTTGCTGGTTGCTGCAGCACACACACACACACACACACACACACACACACACACACACACACACTCATCCAATATATCCACAGGAACAATGTGACTCATCTCTCAGGATTAATGACATTTAGGAGGAATTGCCTCTAAATGCTGAGCATACAATACTTATTCTTCATGAGAAAACGTTCCCTGGTGGGAAACAGCTCTATATTTTATCTTGAAGGCGGATGTCCCTGCAACACATCCCTCTCCACCCTAATCTGCTTTCTCATGTGCAGAGTATCACATGCATATGAATATTGGAAGTATCTGTCCAGATCTCTGCAAAGCTTCATCTTAAATGAAAAGTGTGTGGTTACTGTGTCTGTGCGCTGCTTTTAAATGAGTTCATTTCCATCTCACTCACATCAGCTCTGGGAAAGCTCCTAATGTGAAATCTGGAGAAATCTAGCGTGTCTGTGCAGCTCCAGTTCGTCCAATCAACAAGTCGGAGGCCTTCCGCTACAGCCGGGGCCGAATACTTGAATTAAACAAACTCCACTTAATGGTTCCACCAGACGTGGAGCGAGACCAAATCAATGGCGGTGATTCATGCTCCTTAAAGACTCGGTTACTGTAGCCTGGCCTATTTTACTTCTCGGGGGGGCTTCATCATCTCTCCGTCAGCAGGGGCAGAGCCGACTCCCCCTTCTTGCTCGATTCCATAATGAAGTATGAAGCCCCCCCCCCCCCCCCCCCCCACACACTCATTAACCCTGTTAACAGTCAGAATTGGAAGCAGCTGAACTCTCCCGTCAATGGAACGTATCGATACTTTGATTCTGACACGTCTGAGGAAAGTGTCTGGAACAGCGGGGGGGGGGGGGGGGGTTGTTCGTAAACAGACTTGATAGAGCTTTTAATGGGTCGTGAACTGGGAGATGCTCAGGGGCAGGATTATTGGGTTTCGCAATTAAATCAATGGCACTTTGGGCAGCAGCAGCTCCGCGTGCTCCTGACAGCAGCCGGTGATTTGTCGCTGCCACGTTAGCCGCGTGTCGCCGTCAGTTTGCTGCTGCAGCACTTTGATCCCTTGTCGTTCCCCTGAGGACGAACCTCGCTGACTCAGGTGAAGAACACACCTTTCCTCCAGCGCCACCGATTCTAATCAGCAAATTAAGAAACAAATTATGATGACAAACAAATCCTGCTTCACATTATGTCATCGTCTCCTCGAGCACTTTAGCACGTAGCTAACTTTCTATTAAACCTTTTTTTCTGTGCTAACTGAAAAGTTTTGATTTCGTTGCCCAAACTTTACAGTTATGAAACATTACCAGTGATCATCTAATTATTTAATTAATTCATTAATTAATTTACAGCCGTTAAAGGGACAGCTGAAAAATAAACTATTCAATTCTTGCAGGGGTTCAGATGCCCTCAGGCTTTTGAATTTATTTTAGCTAATCATATTTAAAGGTAATATTTAATTAGCTTCTGATTGGCTCAAGGACGGTTGTTGTATCCAAGCCGCTGGCTGATGTACACGCTGTGAATATCTGTTCTCTCAGCCTCAGGTACGTGACGGGTGAGCGGATGACAAAGCTCCTGGACGAGGCCTCCTCACAGCTCACATGTCCTCACATAATGATGAAAAACATTACATCCTCTCACCCAGCTTGCTCCCAGTCATGAAGAGACGGGGGGGGGGGGGGGGGGGGGACGAGGAAGGAGAAGCCTAACGAGTGACAGTTCTTGTATTCTGTCGAGGGTGGGAGGATGAAAGACGCGAGAAGATGAGAAGCGAAGCGATGAGAGACTGAATCTGAGCGAGCCCCTCGCAGTGGGGCAGATTACTGCCATCGATGGTGTTCACACAGATTTCATGAAGCTAATATCAAAGCAACAGCTGGAGGAGGAGGCCGGGCCGAGGCGCCAGGACAGCGGCAGAAAGGGAATGAGAAATGCAATCTGCGTAATGGAGGAGGAGCGTGGCAACGACTGCGTCTCCGTGTGGATGTTCCCGCTCGGCTCGCCACCCACCTGCCCGCTGCCACTTTAACTCTAAAGGAAATGGAGCCGGCTAACTGGCGTGGGCTGATGGTTTATACAGCAGCCAGCTTAAAAACCTCGGGATGAATTCAGAGGGCCTCCGTGATTGCGAACGTCTTAAAAAATGCAAACCCCATCAAAGAGCTCCACTTTGAACGTGTGAAGCTACAGCAGCTCCTCTCTGACTCTTCTCTGCTCCCCCCCCCCCCCCCCCCGATGTACACCCTCGAGGTTTTGATTGTGAAAAGATCTTAGAAGAAAATAGAAATCTTTGCTTATCCATTTACCTCAAACATTTCTCTCCAACGAGGGATTTGTGTTCTCCGGCGCGTATTGTTCCCGTCACTGCATTGATAACCTCACATGATGCAACGTCTTCTACCAGCGAATTATCTTTTCATAAATTAAACATTCACGTATCTCAGCCGTGGATCTTAAGACGGTTTAATACTGTTGCAGAATTAATTTCCTGTGAGAGATAAACTCACACAATAAAATGCCAGAGAGGAGGTTTAACATTCACATTCTTTTCTTTCTCTGTGTATTAGAAGCTGGTTCGATATTAAATCATGTTACTTGATATACTGTTAATGTTTTATATATTATATATGACAGCAGGCGATTGCACAATAGGACCAGTGTTTTGATTCATACACTGTGAGTAAAGATGGACCACATGACAGTCATCATCATCGCCCCCTGGTGCCAGGCTGCACTATAGGTCACAACCTCCTCCATGTTAGTGGATGGGACATGGACCAAAAGTTGCCAAAAGTTCATTGTTTGAGTTTGAATATGAAACTTTTTCACAACTAAAGGTAATAAGATACTGGATGCACACGTAAGCGATATGTCCAATAATCCATTCATTTAAAAAGACCAAACGTGATCTAAACAAAAATACAGTTTGACATTTTAAAACTACATCAGAAATGCTCAGAGCCTATCACAGATGTGCCAGTGGCCGACAAATGATGTGAAACGTGTTGTGTTAAAATGAACAAATGTGTAATTTGCACGTTCATTTTTACGTTTAGCATCAAATAAGTTATGTGCAGGACGAGAACATGCTTCAATAACTGTTGTGTAGAGGCCACATTTGAAGAACCACTGTGTTACACCAGAGATTTTGAAGGATTCTTAAAATGCAACAGACAAATGAAGGATGCAGCGTCGCAGCTTTAGTGTTTATGTTAAATGTTTTACAAAGTGCAAAGCAACAGGTGGCCATCAGGCTGTTAGTGAAGAGACCCCCAGCTTAACAAGCAGCATATTATTATATTTAATGCAAATTCAGTCTGAGGTGAAACCATCTGAATTAACCCCTTTTAGCTAAAACCTTCACCCTTCTTCTCAGAGGAGATCACAGCACCCGGGCAGATATTGAATCTGTTTAACATTCAGATTATACAGAGCTGCCGCAGCACAGCTCTAATTGTCAGAGAGATTAAATCAAACACCGGGGGGGGGGGGGGGGGGGGGTTGATCGCTGGCTGCGCAGTTCAATTTACAGTCTTGAAAACCTTCAGTATCTAAGATTCACTCTGAAAACACCAATTTATTCTGAGTTTTAAAGAAGCAGCAGCAGCAGCAGCTCTGGGACCAGCAGCTCTGGGACCAGCAGCTCTGGGACCAGCAGCTCTGGGACCAGCAGCTCTGGGACCAGCAGCTCTGGGATGACACTGGACTAATTGGCTGCCGGGCCGGTGGCTCCACAGAATCAGACATGAGCCCTGAACTAAGTTATTATCTGAAGCAATTCAACGTCACAGGTCCTGCTTTGCAAAAACTTATAAAACAGAATCTACAGGAAATCAAATAAAAAATACAGATTCACACAGATTGTGTTTTTTACCGAGGAGGAGAAACAGCGTGAAACCACAGGCTCGTGTTGGCGACGCCTTAAATGGACCGACAGTGACGGACCAGTGGCAGATGGTTCTTTAGTTTTACTCCCTGCAGTTGGAGCGTGACTGATGTGACCTGCCTGAACGAACACGCTGCTCATCATCCGCTGGGCCACAGCGCCAGGACGTGATGCAACCTGATGCAACCTGCTGCTAATGCATCGCAGCTAATGTCGTGTGCAGTGAACCTCTGCTTTCCCCTGCTTTGCATTGACCTCAAATAATAATTTGTTATATTATTTATTATTTATTATTTATTATTCAGACAAAACAAGACATCACCTTGTTTAATCAGGATACACTCAACTTAACAACAGGTCCTGTTCCACGAGGACTGACGTGTGTTCACTGGTTTCTGTTAGCGAGCGTGAATATAAACGTTTAAAGGAGGTGACAGGTTCTGCTCAGGTCGAGGACACTCGGTCAACATCACGCTCGTGGATTTTTTTACGAGCGACAAGCTTCTTTCTTTCTGCACGGACAGAAAACATCATGTATTTATTCATTCTGATGAAAGTGGAATGTATTCACGGTCTGAGTCCACTCGTCCTGTCACCTCAGACTCTGACATTCACCTACAGCTGAAGGATGCACTTGATGCAATAATACAAAATAGTATACATCTGACCACACGCACACACACACACACACAAACACACACTGTGGGCCGGGTTCCACCACCCTGTGAAATAAAGACCTCGAATAGGAAAGATGGCGACTACATGAAGACACCAGACCTCCCTGTATCTCCTCCTCTTATCCTAGAAACTGATATTATATTATACTAAACCACTTTTCTAGTTCAGACCTTTTATCTGCGCTTATTAAAAGATAACAAAAACAACCGCACACAGCAGTCGCAGAGAAACATGAACCACAACATACGAGTTTAAGCTCAAAGCTCTGATCTCTACAAAGTATTGTAAGGAGGCGTTTGTATTCTTCATTGAAATCCACTGTATGACCTTTAGTTAAACCCACAGCAATGACCCCAGCTACACGTGAGCTCCGACATCAAACCACCTTTTCTGTATTAATGTGAGGAAACAAAACATTACCCACATTCTGCCCACAGCGGCACACGGCGTCACTAAGCCGCGGGGCACATCCCACAGTCACCTGTCGCCTCGGTCACATTGTGCGGCTGTGGACGTCCTACGTGCTCCTCAGGAAATCCACATGTTAATCAAAGTCTGGAGAAATGACTGAAGGCAAAGATTAGAGGGAAGCGTTGAGAAGAGGCCACGGGTTCCTCCCCGGTGCAGACCAGGCAACTTTAACCACTTCCTGTCCGAACTCACCGTGACATTAACGACACGTGTTCACTTAAATCGTCTTTTCAGCATTAGACCGAATGTGGAATCACGTTTAGGTTTCAGGAGGATTACACTGACTCAGGTTTGAGTGGAGAGGAGCTTCCGACTTTAATTACAGCTACAGAACGAAATGAGTCTGCAGCCTCATCTGCCTGATTTGGTTTCTTTTTAATAGACCATTTTAGCCGGGCAGAGATATTGGACGCCTGCTCATCTTGAGGAAGATGCTGAAGATGACGAAGACGAAGATAAAGAAGATTGAACAAGATGAAAATGGAGAGGTAGAAGAAAAGGACGAAGAATAAGAGGAACAGGAAATTAAAGGTACACACGCGTTTGCATCAGCGTCGGTGTTGAAGAATCTGAAGTGATATCGAGTCTCTGTGAGAATCAGGTTTCAGATTTCGCTCATGTCTCCTCACACTCTTTTTAAACAAACGGCTAATCTCTGGAGGTGACGTGGCACAAAGGGGCCGAGCAGATTGTGATGGTGGTGCAGTGTGTGGCCGTTCATCTGGAATTTTAATAAGTACCTCACAATTCTTTCTGAACACACACACACACACACACACTGCTCTGCCTGATATAAATTCTCTTTCCCACGTCAGCCGGAGGAAAACGTTATCTCCTGCAAACCACAACTGATTTGGAACAGAACACGAGACGCATCTGCCCAATCCACAGACTCTAAACCTCCCGATCCCTCGTTTCCTTTCTCTCTTTTTGACGCCCTGACGACCGATTCCACAGCAGGAAGATCATCTTTCCCATTTGCAATCAGCAGAGCAGTCGAGCCGACAGCCGACCTCACGATGCCCCCGGACGCAGGGGCGGTTCTGGCTAATTGGAGGCCCTGGGCAAAGAACAATGTTGAGGCCCCCCCCCCCAAAAAAAAGACATCCCACCAAATAAAGCACCAATCCACTCAAACCACATACACACTTAATGAGCCATGTTATGTGAAACTGACATTTATTGTGAATAGAAACAACAATAATTGACTTCATAATGATTAACTTTACAGCAAAACGGCTGGTTCTTAACATCTATTTTGACTGTGTGTGTGTGTGTGTGTGTGTGTGTGTGTGTGTGTGTGTGTGTGTGTGAGAGAGAGAGAAAGAAGAAGGTTGGTGTTTTCCAAAATAAATTTTATTTGTATAGCCCATGTTCACAAATTACAATTCATCTCATAGGGCTTTAACAGGGTGTGACATCCTCTGTCCTTAACCCTCAGCAAGAGTAAGGAAAAACTACGAAAAAAACTGGGTTGGCAGCAGGTCCGTCTCGTTTCCATCGATCTTCTCGACCCCCGATCTGAGACGTAGGACCGAGCGCTGATTCCCTAATGGGCCGGCAAATACAAGCAGCAAGGCCATGGCCTGTCCACGTGCCGTACGGAGGCCGCACGGACGGGCCACTCGTCTTGTCATTGTCAGGTAATCGTCCCCGCACCGTGCTCGGTGTCTCGGCCGGGCCACGGCTGATAGCCCGACGGGCCATATGTTGCACAGTGGCCCCCATCCCCCATACTGCTTCGGCTCAATGTCATGCATACATACTGTGCATTACACTCTGTGTCCTGCCCCCCCCCCCCCCCCTACAGGGGCCGAGCCCTGAGGTCATGGTTATGTACGGCTCCTCTAGGGCTGAGGCGTCTTCGGTTTTACAGCATGAACGAAAAACAACTTTAGATTATCTGTGTTTGGACGGGCTTCTTAGAGTTTATTGACTTTAATAGTGGAGGTGATATTAGACTAAGTTGAGGTAATATACTGTATGGAAAGCAATCAGGGAGAGAAGCCCGCTCAGGCAGTCTGCTGATCATATCTCGCCACAATATTGGGAAGGTGAACGATAAGATCAGCAAAAATCAATCATGCAGAAGGGTAATATATAAATATATATATATATATATATATATATATATATTTATATATTTTCCAGTACATAAATGCAACATCACTTAATCTTGGGATCAAATCACAGCAACTATATTAAAATCGAGCTACATAATAAAATGAGCTTAAAACTGTGAAGCAGCTCCAGCTTCGATTCCTTGTTTCTCATTATAGTTTATTATGTATTATTAGAACTGAATATCGATCCGACCATCTGGAAATTCATCTGTAACTGCAAACCGAGATGGTCCCAGAAGAATGTCGATCATTTATTTATTCTTTGATTTAATAAATAAATGATTTTAAACCATTCAGCTTAAAGCAAAGTTATTCAAGTTTATACTTTTAATCATCTGGTTTATCTGAATCTTTTTAAGGGGCTTAAGTCAAACAATCCACTTATTCACATCAAAAGCAACTGAACCAAAGCGTTTCCTGCTCTGTCCCCCCCCGCCCCCCCTCAGCGTTTCCCGACACCCGGACGAGCTCCTACACATCCTACAACATAACCCGGTTACTTGTAATGACCAGGATCTGGGGAGTGAAGCTTATATCATTGCCGCACTTACTGTAAGACAAACGCTTCTGGTGCCAATCTAAATGAAACGCAATCTCCCAGTGTATGAGTGAGAGACACTCGAGTTACATGACCCAGCAGAGGATCCGGGGTCAGGTCCTCTCACTCCTCTTAATTAAACATGACAGGGTGACCTCACTGATCTCAGCTCTGTTCTAATAACATCTGAGACCTCGTGTGTTGCCGATTTCACATGTTCACGTCGGTTCTCCCTCGTTTGAGTTCTCACACGGTTCCTGTTTGGATATTTAGAACGTCCGATTCAAACCAGTTTCCGGGATCACAGGTCTGACCGTGACTCCGGGGGCGGCTGGTCAGGATTCACCTTCACCTCCATGTTAATGGATGGGACATGGACCAAACAAAAATAGAACTACACATTAAATATGTTCATTTTAGGTAGTTTTATGACACTGAAGTAGGTTCAAGTGTTCATGTTTCTCAGAAGATGTTATTTGATTATATAAAAATTGGGGATGCAAAATGGCATCCTTCGTATCTGGGATACTTTGGCCTCAGTTGTGTACAGTGGGAGGAAGTGGAGACTTCAGGCACAAACTTATTCCCGTGAATGTGCTTTATGATGTTTTTCAGCCAGAAACATGCATTCGTATTATAACTCCTTAAATGGCAGATGAAAGCTCTTCCTCACAATGTTCCTGGATCTGCACCAGAATCTAATGGCTTCTTTCTTGGCTCTTGTCCAATCCTTCCTCGTTTCCTTCCAGTTTCAAGTGATTATCTATGAAGTCGTTTTCACATAATCCTGCTGACAGACACACAAACAAACAAACGGGGGGGGGGGGACCTGTGACACACACTCGTCTGCGGCCTCCTCCTCATCCTCCAGGTCTTCAGAGGAGGCGAAAAACACTGAGCGACCAAAGTGCTGCTGTGGCCAATGTGACAGAAAACAAGTTCCAATGACAAGCAAACAACTGAGATGGGTTTAACGGCCGCGCACGTTCCTCCGAGCCGTGGGAGCACTCGGGCCATTTCCCCTCCATGGAGGCTTGAGAGAGGTAATGGGAGCGATGTGCTCGGAGCAGCAGCCACAGTGGCTGACCTCGGTGCTCCTCGCAAATCAGCCAAGCACTCAAGCCCGGGCTCGGGGAGGAGAAAAAAAAAATCACTGTGAATAATTTCTTAATGCTTTCACTGAGGAGCAACGAGTGGGGTGGGGGGGTAGGGGTGAGAGAAAGGGGTCAGGGGGAGAAAAGAGCTCGACGAGGAGGCAGTGAGAAGTTGAAATGGATGATGGCGAGACGGAGAACAAACAAGCACTGGGGACGTAGAGGAAGAGGAGAGGGAGGAAGAGCGTGATGATGCATAAAGTCAGAGTAAAGAGGGGGAATGGATGACAGACGGACTGAACATGAAATGGGGGGGGGGGGGGGGGCGTTGTCTGGCGTCCTGGGATCACGCCGCCGTCTACATTATTCATCGCAGCACCACATTCGTCCGGGGTGACTTACCCTGCTCATCATTTACATGCGATCACCTATGAATTATTGAAAGCCAGAGTTGTGGGTCTGATGATCCATAAAGGATGGGGGGGAGCTCCCCGCGGGGAAACGTTGACTCGGAGGTCAGTCCAGAGAAGACGTGGCTCAAAAACGCTGTCGTTATTCGCGGCCGTAAAAAAATCTAAAGGGCAGATGTGAAATGTCTCTCATTCATTTCTTCAAATGTGTCGAAGAAGGTGAAACTTGTCTCGGGGATAAAAATAAAACATCGACTCTCACTGCAGCTGTTTGCATGAAGGTCTGGAACCACAGCGCTGACAAATCAACACAGAGGCATCGATTCAACCAGGACCTGTTTGCTGCGATCGATGGGACAGATACAAAAGAAATTGATCCATGATTCTTTCCTCAATGAGCCGAGAGAGCATTGAAATCATCTTCTGAGTGAGACACTAGATCAGGGGTGTCCAAACTTTTTATCCCGAGGGCCACGAACAGAAACAAATTCGAAGGTCTGCTGCCACGGGGCGTGGCGGCGTTCTGAGGGACAGCTGGCAGGTCAGGGGTGAGTTGGGCGCCACCTAGTGTCTAACCTGAGAAGTACCATACTGTGGGCCATAGTCCATTACATTTCAATTCATTTAGCTGACGCTTTAATCCAAAGCGATTCACAATCAATGCATTCAAGGTTACCTGAGGGTACAAACCCCGAACAACAATAATCAATTTCTTCAAAAATAGAGCAAAACTACAAAGTGCTAGAAGTAAGTGCAATTAAGTGCTACTAGATTGTTAATAAAAATTAAAAAAATTGAGGCGGGCCAATTTAAAATGGATGGCAGGCCGCAGATGGCCGGCGGGCCGTAGTTTGGACACCCCTGCTCTAGATCATATTGTGCCACAGCTGGTTACTGCAGCGGGAACAGAAACAGGCTGATGACTGACAGACCAGCAGCAGCATCCGATGACCAGGTTGAGCTTCTCCGATGAGTCACCAGGTGGCGCACCACGTGACATCACTTGTTGGTTTGAAACTTCCGTGTTTTATGAAACTAGAAGTATCTGTACTCCTGATCGCTGCCCCCATTGGATGGTGCAAACTGTCAATCATACGGTATCCACGCCCCCCCGATGCTTTACAGTCTATTTGACTCTAAATGGACGACGTCCTGCTGAGTTGAAGACCATGAACTCCTTTAATGAAATGTTTACTGAGGTTATAAACCCAGTGAGACGCAGAAGAAGCTCCTCATGGAAACGGACTTCTTTTAAAGGCTGTGCTTTCAGGTGCCTCAGAATTGGCTTCCCTCTCTTGACCCGGAGTCTAGGTCCAGTTTATCTCAAAGAATTTCAAATCCAACATGTGAGAATGTGGTTAAACTCAGAGATCTCTGCAGAATCATTTAACTTCAAGTCTTAAAAACAGTTAATGTATATATAGGAGTAGACACATATGGTTTTAAAGGCGTCTCGCAGTTTTCCAAAGGTACCACAGAATAAAAAAATAAACCAAAAAGAGCTGGCACCAGGTCAGTTTCCATCGGGATGATCCCATCAGCCATCTCTCCTGGAGCACAGTCCACATAAGGTCACGTTAGCATCCCCCAGTATTTACTGCTGCCGTGCACCCACCACCACGTATAGACTATATATAGCGTATTTCATTAAAATGTGATTATACAGTAGGAGTCATTATAAACCAGATCCAGGTGTGAAACATTAAAGGAGGCTCTCAGGCCTGGAGGTTTGGCAGCGCCGAGCAGAGTTATATTCTAATCTCGTTTTATATGATCTATAATATTCTGGTCACCGGCTCCATATCCCCGTCTCTCTCAGATTCGCCTCCCGAGCGCGGAGCTCCTGCTGGGCCTAATAACGAGGCCGCGTTGAGAAATGTGCGTGTTCAAGTTGTGTGAAACATCCTAAACTAGGGACGCACTGCTGTTAATAAATGTCAGATATAAACTGTCATTTTAAATAGATGTGCAAAACCACAAATGACCCATGGCCGAGTCCCAGGATCTGCTTCGGGGGAGTTGATAGGATTTTTTCTTTTAAATCAAATTACTGGTAAACTGACGCGTTGGATTTTTAGAGGTTGAGGTTTGTACATGATGAAGAGACAAGATCGATTCAGCAGAAACACATACATGTGTGATTCAGTTGCATATTGTTGGGGGGGATATTGTAGATTTTTGTAGATAATATGAAAAATAAGACAAAAAATTATTATTTGATTTTAAATGTTATATATATATATATATATTAGCTTTTTCATCCAGACAGCTACTTTATAGTAGATAGTGTTTCTAAAGCCTCCAAGGTTCATCTTATAATATATGTTTTTAATGCTTAAGCAGGAGAAAGAGGAACAATAAGCTGCTGTCAAATACCTTCTGTAAATTTGTGTGTGTGTGATTTTTTTATGTGTATAAATAATAATTTTTGAGGGATTTACATCTGACAAACACAACGAATTCAAACAACATCCTGATATTTAAAAGGTAAATTCTCTTATTATATTGTTTTAAATAGCAGCTGCAGTCGTCCAATAAACTTGTTAATTTAAATAAAACAGCTTGAAGAAAATTGAACTTTTAATTAGCAACAACCCAGAATATAAAAATATCCTGAGCTGAGATTTAAAGTGCATTCAAATCCTTCAAACACTGAAGTACTTTCAGTTACTCACAGTACATGTACTCAGAGGCTTGGCACCACAGTTTATATGCAAACCGCTGCAGACGCCTCGTCTCACACGGTCCACACGGCGCCTGGGACTCAGGTGACTTCCTGTGATTTGTTTGGATGATTCTCATCTTTAAAAAGGCCACCTCCCCGAGATAAGTGGAGCCGAATCAGACTCTGACCTTTAGCTCACGCTGCCACTTTGCACTTCAATTATTTCCGTGTCCCCAGCGTATGGTGAGAAGAAGTGCCGCCTGCAGCCTGATGATGTCGGTGTCAGAGGGAGGAGCAGCAGCCGTGAAGACTTTCATCGTGTCCTCGCTCTAAACACCTGTCACACTCAGCTGCCATTTCATCCAAATGGGCAGAAAATTGTTCGGCATTAGCTTCTTTCACATTCTGCGCAGCCTCCTCACGCTGACAGGGCCTCTTCGTCTTCACCCGGCAGAGATGAGCTCAATCTGCTGCCTCGGATCTGAAAGAAATCCCAAATCACACAGCGGCTCCTCCAAAAGTGAGCGGGTCTCAAACCGCCGGCTGACAAATGGCTTCAGGAGTTTCTGAGACCGAGCGAGAAGCATTTGAGCCGGGATGAACCCCTGAGCTCGTTGAGACTCTTTCCTGACACCAGCTATCTCCTTTTTATTACCGCTTTGTTTTTATAATCTGTGAATAATGTGAATAACAAACATCGCCTCGCTGACCAGCTGTCCATCTCTTCAGGTGATTCCAAAAAGAGGCCGCTGCTGCAACCGTAAACCGTAGATTGACCCCTGGTGGCTGGCTGCAGTATAGAGTATATACCGTGCCTCCTCCATGTAAGTAGACGGGACATGGACCATTAATGTTCAAGTTTTTGTGTTTCTGATAAATGTGGGTTATTTGCTGAGCTTAACAACCTCTCATTCATGCTTCTGAGAATATATCGATGAAAACTTTTTCGGGCACAAAAAGTTCCAGAGCTCAATTTGTGATCAAGAGCAGACAAACGTCAAATAAACACATGGTATCGTGAACATATTGATCAATAATTAGTGCTGCTGTCATCCCAGTGGAGTCAGCGACTGGGAGTGAGTTTAAAACGTTTGTTTTATCTTTGCACTTCCCTTTGAACCACACGTATCTCCATATTCATGCATGTTAAAAAAATACATCACTGTAGAGAAACTGAAAAAACAAATATGGAATCAACGTAATCAATAATCAGTGATATCCGTTCTATACGATGGCAGCGGGTTAAGAATGAACCACACTGAGGTGATTCTCCAGGAGAAGCCTGTTTTGATCCAGCAGGAGCTTGACCCCCGACCCCTTAAGGAGATCAGAAAGACGTTAGGGTCAGGTGGGTACAAGCCTGTCAGTCAGAGCGACACTTGTGTGTGAGTGTGTGTGTGTGTGTGTGTGTGTTGTCTGTTTGACTAACACCTCAATGAGGCTATGATGCCTGATGAGAGGCTTTCATCCCTGAGCAGGCTCAGAGTGGAGGGAGGGTAATGTGATTGTGGTAGTAGATGAAATTTCTGCATCCTTCAGAGGGCACTCGAGACGGGCTGGGGGGGGGGCACTTACAGGTTTGAATTCCAGTGGTGAAGCACTTGAGTCCGGGGCCAGAAGAAGTGATGTCAGTAGACACACACACACACACACACACACAAACACACAGAATAATTTCCCAACTTTCATTTTATTTATTTGGATCTTCTGAAAATCTGATCCTGCTGAACGCTCCTTAAAAGCAAGATGTAATTCCAGTCCAATGTTTTGTCCAAAAATAACAAATTTAAGGATATTTAGTCTGTAAAATATCAGTAACAAGCTCATGTCAGATCCAGCGCTGTGTACGGCAGATTTATTACGGCTTCCAGCTGACTCGTTTTAAAACAACCCTGTAAAAAGGGGTCTTTCAGTATGACATCATGAGGGTGGAGCTGCACCCTGCAGGCAAACACTCAGCCTGGATGATGATATATGTAGAAGACGCGACCGCAGCATTGTTCTTTTATTACATCCCTGGATAACGTATATATTGTAATGTGAGAATTAAAATGAAAACTGACAATCAGGACAAAGGGTTACGATTAATTCACGTCTGGGAAACAAAAGCCTCTAACGTGATATTCACCAGGTTTGTTGGCGGATAAATTTAGATGTGGATGTGCTGCTCGTTAACAGTCTCACTTAATCTGTAATCCCATAAATATGAGTGTAATTACAGTGTAGGTACAGTATGCACTCTTTGACCTTGTTGCTTGGAAGCTAGTTAGCAGCACATGCTTGTGATTGTGGCTTAAGACGGAGCCGACTCGCTGTTTAAAACATCCCACATACGACTGCTGCTCTTTTAGTCAGTCAGGCTTTGCTGTCAATCATGAATTCTCGCCCCTTTTTGGGGGGGAATCAGACTTGATCATGACAGAAACAATTGTTGAGAATGATGACCTGTACTGCAGCCCGTCACCAGGAGGCGATAAAGATGCTTTGGCTTCGCTATTGGGGAGCCGTCGTGTCATCCATCTTTATATACACGTTTCAGATGTGTAGCTTTATAAACAAAAGCGAAAAGTTCTATAAATGTCTCTGTTTTCCCTTGATTTCCCAGTCCTGATCCACACACACACACACACACACACACACACACACACACACACACACACAACACGCTGTACCCCTGTCTCCTCGCCACCGTCTCCTCCCTGTGGCGTTTGCGTCCTCCTCTCTTTACCCCCTGCACTCCCACAGAGTGAGATAACCACCGGGGACCAGGGCCCCTGCTAGCCCCGCCCACACACCTAGAGACAAACACTGCTGGAAAACAACGGAGCCCAAAGTCCTTGAAGAGGGAAAACGAAACAACACAACATGTGAAAAAATAACACAAAGCACAGCACAAACTGCTCAGTAAGCCCCAGGTAATTAATTAGGACTGCTCAGATTCAGTCATGGCTTAATACCCAGCAGTGCAGAGCTAAACTGCAGAGAAGTGAAAGCTAATTAGGCCCGTGTCTCATTCTGTGTTTTATTTATGGCTGCGTTTCTGGAGCATTTTCTCGGCGTATATATGCAGCATCGCAACCGTGACCAGAACATTTTAATTCCGCCGGTCTCACACTGCGGATGTCAGCCAGCGATCATGAATCTTATTAGCGAGTGGAATGAGCGTGTTAATAATGTAAAACAAGGACAGGTTATGAATATTCATGGTTCCTGTCTGCGATAGATCTGGTTTTATGAGTTGGCTTAATGCTCCGCCCCTGGGAAGACAGCTCATTCTTAGAAGCTGTTCATCTCAACGCGTCGACTGCGACATCAGCAAAGTGCTTCTCCGACTCGAATCAAACACTTTCCAACTCTTCCAGAAATATCATGTTGCATCTGACACTTTTATTCCAGTTTGAGTCTTTTTCAGTTGTTTCTACATCAGTGTGATAAGAACGACCTAAAATGGCAGGAAACCATTTTTAAGAAATATTTAGATCTACTAACATGGAGGAGGCAGGGTTTATGACCTGTACTGCAGCCAACCAGCAGGGGGCGATTGAGATACAGCTTACGGTCCGTGTTGTAAATCAGACTGTCGACAGCTGCCGTGGTTGATTCGTGATAAATAATAACTAAGAACGCCTTTTTCAAGACTAACATTTTAATCATTGATTATTTTGTCATGAATATTCAACGTTACAAAGAAAACATGATATTTGAAACCAGTTTCTGAGCAGCTTTAAACCACGGTGTGTTTCCGACACTTAAATTCTTTGACTTCCAAGGAACATATGGATGTGGACAAGGATCCATTATCCCACATTAGCTTTGCAACAGCTTGACCATCAGTGGTTTGATGATCTCAACTCACTGATGTACACATGAAGTCACTTTTCAAAGTGAGTTTCACCCCTCAGGAAGTCCACAGGCTGCACGTCCCAACCTACAGGACCAGGGTTTTCTGGGGCATAAAAAAAAGAAGGAAAATGCCCAGAAAGATAAGGACATGAAAGATTAAACGTTTGTTATTTTATTAAAGGAAATGTAAACACCTCATGTGCTTCATCAGGTATGTTGAAGCACGTGATCATTTTCATGAACTGGACAAAGTGAACACTCCACGCGGGGATAACCTCGGCCACAGGAGAGAAGAAGAACAAAACTGATTTAAATGCTAATGTTTGTGACGCAATTCAGCTTCTTGGAGAACAGATTGAAATGTGCTTTCAAACCCCATTTCTGTTTTCACCATCTCCTCCGTTCAAGAGTCGAAATGGCACAAATGCTTTTCCTGTGTTTGCCGGAGCAGACACTTTAAAGAGCACACTGACCTTAAGAGGGGCCCCAGGCGTTCTCTGGAGGCCCCACGGTGCATTTCACTGACAGCGCCGCCGCCGCTCGGAGGGGCCACTGTCTCCTGTCATCAGCCCTGCCCTTGGATTTCCCAGTCAGTTCAAAGACCCCTCAGGGCAGCCAGAGCTCATAAGTCATTGATCTAATTCTTGTTTGGTTCTATTTATAGTCGACCCCTCCTCCGAGCTGCGACACCTCTCGTCTTCCCTCGTACAGGAAGTCATCTCATGACCGGGCTCGTTATCATCAGGTCGAACTGTGTCGGCGTCGCAGCAGGACGGCTGCCGAGCGGGCGGACGCTATCGTTGTGTTTGATCTCGTCCCGGATGCCGTCACATCCACAGGAAGACAGAACGCACACAGTTGGAGCCGCACAACATGGGGCATTCATATTTCAGAGGCTCAATCTGAGAAGATGGCACCGCCACATGTTCTCCCGGCGGCTGAGGGATCGTTCAGGGTGCCGCGTTCCTGGAGGGGGAGTCGCCCGAGCTGGACGATGTCGGCTGTGTGGCTGACATGTGATTGTGTCTATCATGAGTTGAAAGGAGAGATCAGTTTTTCTTTCCTCTGAGCTAGAGGCCGGAGACATTGTGTGTTTCAGGTTGTCAATCTTTGGTTATTTTGAACACAACACCTCAAGAACACCAAGATTAAATGTCTTCACATGTGGTTCAGACATTCAGTCGGACTGAAGGATGAACTGATTTGATTTTGTTGGTCAAAGGTCAAAGTTCAAGGTCGTTGTGACCTTCCCAAACACGTCTTTGTCCTTGTGGAAATCTCAGGTTCCTCTTGAGGGATTGTTTGAACCCTTGAACATGAAATCTCACATCTGACCTTCAGGGATATTCTTAAAACATTGACTAGTTGTCACTTGGTCAAAATGTAATTAATACATTTCAGAGGTCAAGGGTCAAAGGTCACTGTGACCTCATTTAAGGCTTTGGAAAAAAATGTAGACTGACACAGGGGCTGAGGTAAAGGTTCTGCAAAGTTAAAATGAATACTTGCACTTGACTTTGTATTAAATAAACTGCACATCATTAGAGAGTAACTGTGTTTTTCCTTTTGCTGCTCATTAAACATTAATATAAATAAGACCAGTTTGAGCCCAGTTGCATATGAATGGTTCATTCCTCTGCACCACAGACTCTATATGAAGTTGTGCACACGTGCTGTAGCTCTAACACTTCTCCTCCCCTTTGCATATTTAACAGCTTAAAACACAAGCTGCTGTGGACACGTCTGAATAAATACGTCTCTGCAGCAAACTTCTTTTCGTTGTTTCATGAGTGAACAGAAACACATTTGCCCCCCGTCTGTATTTGAGAGTTATATATTCAGCTCACTGTACAAGTGGTGACATTTATGGGTCACGAGTTTACTGTTGCACAAAGTCAAGACTCATTCATAGAAAGCAAACAGTAAAGGAAAAATAAAAAGTCTTATTTGCAAGAGGCTGTAGATCTGCATAATGAGCGAGTGAGAAAGCCTCTGGACAGCGGCTGGATGTCGTTTCAGATTAAAGTCAATAACGACCATTTGCTGCCCTCTAGTGGAGAGAGACATCGCAGCTTTTTTAGTTGAAGCTGAGGTTTAAAAAAAACACAGCAAATATATATTTATATTTTTATATAAATGTAAATGGTGTCTGTGATACTTTCAGTAATTTCTCAGGAAATAATTCATTAATCTAGATGAATAAAGCCTGATATATTTCAGGTATTGATATCAGTGAGTGTGTTTAATTTGGTGCAGCTTTATTTGATTTAAGGGGCAGTTAGGCCTTGGCAGAGGTGTGAAATCTACAGAGTGATATTCTAGATCCAATCGTATTTTAGTATTAAAATTATATACAAAGAACAGACTAAGCATAGCGATAAAGTACATTATATATACACATATTTAGATAGGGGAGTCAAACCTTCCTCTAGTTTGGTACATTTCCTTCACAGTGTCCTCTGTGCAAAAAGCTCCGGAAGTAATAAAAAGTCCACTTCAATAAAGGGATCGACTATTATGACATGTTTAAAAAATAAGAGTCTTCTGAACCTCCGAACATGAGCTCGACTAAACGCTACAAGTCAAAACAAGTCACTGACTCATGGAGACATGGCAGCGCAACAGAAACCTCTTTCTGTTTCACATTAACACTCAGTCCTCCAGTCTTTCACACTGGGTTAGGATTTGAACATTAAATTCCTCTGGTGTGTTACATGCAGTTTGTTTTTCTGCGAAGTTAGAAAGCCCCGAAGAAAAAAACACTGCTCCTGAAATGTTAGGATTTCTGAGACACTGACACACTCTGCAAAAACAACAGAGACTTTTCTGGATGATACTTAAAAAATACTGTATTTTGGGGACGCACACTCTTTACAGAACATCACAATGACATTTCCTTCAGGTACCAACAAACAGAAACCACAAGCAGAGGTTTCTGCATTTGAGAGCTTCACATTTAATCCACATTGACTATAAAGCCGTTCTTCTGCAGCTGTTGTCTTGAATAATCCAGTAAAAAAGAAAAACTGATGGTCACTTTGAGCTACAACGTCTCATATTGAAGCCCTTATGCTGATCATGACATTTGAAAACATCCTGATGGAGAAATAAATGCTGCAGCAGAGAAACTAGAGTATTTACAACTTCTCAATTGTCTGGATCTTTGGTCCTCGACTGTAAATGACACTAATTCAACTTAATGCAACGGTTTTGTTTCAGCAACAGAAACAGTGAGAAATCACAATAACTAAAGCTGTAGAAGCAGAAACTAGTGTTGCGTATTTATTAATGTTTATGTACCTGCTGCTAGTATTACTGCTGAGATAGAAACGAGTGGTCAATACTGTTCAGTTAACGTCAGTAAACATGTTTCATGTGTTTCATCGAGCAGAAGAAGAAGAAATGCAGTCCTTCAATAGAGATCTAACTTTCTACATGTTCAAATCATTACTTCACATTATAGAACAATTCAAGAGGAGCCTTGTCAGGAGGAAATGGTTCATGGACACTTCAGACTTCCAGTAGGATGAAGAATAAAATCAAACACAGTCATTATAATGGAAATATTGATTTAAAAAAAGTACCTGTGGGTAAAGCTCAAGAAAAACAAAGTCTCTTTCCAACTATTTTCCTACAGCAAGAGGAAGAACCTTAAAGCTGCATTAATCAATACTTTTAATATTAACTGTGGATGAAATGACTTTGAGAAAAAGTGAATTCACTCTAAACATTCAACATTCAACATCAATGTGATAAGAACCAAACACAGAAACTTTCCTGGATAAAAAAGGATTTGATGTGAATTTGACTTTTTAGTTTGGTTCATGTCCCCTTCACTTACATGGAGGAGGTGGCGTTTTAATGATAACTTTAATAAAAACTTTATTTTGTGACTAATACTGCAGCCAGCCACCAGGAAGCGATCTAAATGCTTTGGCGTCACTGTCATGTCATCCATCTTTATACGGTTCTGTGGTTCACAGCTTTTCTGAGAGCTTAATGCCCCCTAGTGGCTAAAAAGTAGATTGATGCACCTTTAAATTGTTCATGAAGGATAACATTAAATACACTTGAACCTTTCATTATTGACAGCTGCACAGTACTACTCTTGGCATGTGTCCCAATATTAAACTATGAGCAAAGTAATGACAGGAAAACTGACCCTTCCCTCAGACGGCAGAATCTTTGGTTATGTTGGATCAGCGCAGAGCTCTCGAGCATATCTTCTGCTCTCAGACCAGACGACTCTGCAGACTGCAGGCGCTCTGCCACACAACTTGGGACAAGAGGAGTCCAAATATCGAGACGGTCAGATAAAATAAGAGTTGCTCAACTTAACTCCTTTGGCCCTGAGCGGAGCAGCGAGGGCTAAATGTGAAACGCTGAGTGGCTTCTGGTGTCTGGACACTGAGGTCGTTCACAGTTCCCTCACCACGTCGTGACGCAGTCGCTACTGGAGCCCAGAAGAGAGAGAGAGGAAGCTCAACATGGGAGCGAAGCTGTGTAAACACAGCAGTGTAGCATTAGCTAAAAAATAAAAAAGTACTGTCTAAGGTGCCGATTGAAAATGGCACAATAACAGTGCAACTACTTCTTCCTCTAACTTCTAAAAACTGCCATCTCTACAAAAACGGACATGATATAATATATAATTCCTCTTTAAAAAAATGCTTTTTTAGTGTCTGTGGAAAACTTGTAAAAAGGCATCAGGCCTCAACAGTACACTTTCCCTTTCTCCTCTCTCTGTAAAGAACCTCGTCTCTTTCCCGGGGTTTGGAGCCATGGCAGCGTCCCAGCGGGCTTCATTTAGAGTCGGCAGGCAGAGTCCGGAGCCAAAGAGCAACAGATCCTCGTGGATCTGCAGCCAAATCAGAGGCCTGATCCTCTGCGTGCTCTCAGCAGGTCCCTGGGGACTCGAGGAAGGAGGTGTCCTCTTCTGCCTTGTCAGTACTTATTAATCCCAAAGATCCTCACGCCGTGGAGCTGCGGCAGCTTGGGGATGAGCACCGTGAGCAGGGAGACAGTGTTGACCACAAAATGGACCCGGTCGTATTTGGTGTAGAAGCTGGTGAGAATATACCTGAATGGGATGAATCAAAAGAAGAGGAAGTTACAGAGAGAACCTCTGAACCATAGGGAGATATATTCAAGCACTACAGGGGACAATAGATTGTGTTTGAAACCTCACAAGATGATCACTGATGTGGTGTTTCTATTAGGATTGTGTCTAAAGCTTTACTCAGGGGAACATTCAGGAAAGCAGTTCCCAGCACAAACCCTGACACCAAGCTGGTATATATATTTGTATATGTATATATATACATATAAGAAGATATCAATGATTATCTAAATTTATGTCAAATTTTAATTATTATTGAAACTATGATTTTTGCTCCTGAGCTTCTGGTTTTAAACTCTTTTTTTACAAATCTGAGGTTAATCAATTATGGGCTTTACCTCCACACTGTGCATTAATCACTATATAAAAATATTAGACTATTGTTGTAATGCTATAATGATATTGTGATTATTATTAATGTTTTAATGTCCAGCTAGCGCCAATGACAGAAGCTGTGCCCATGTGATATAACAGAGTTTTTAAATAAAGCTACACGCACACACGCACGCACACAGAGCAGTGTGTGTGTGTGTGGGGGGTGACTGTACAATGAGTGGCTGCACATCCTGTTCTCTGCTGAACAAGGGAGGAAATTAGAAAAGCTCCCTAATGAATCCTTTTTTCCAGCTGGAGCCTTGACCACTTCTCTCTTCCTGCTGGAAACAGCTAGGTAACAAAACGTCCAAGAGTGTGTGTGTTTGTGTGTGTGTGTGTGTGTGTGTGTGTGTGTGTGTGTGTGTGTTTGGAGGGGGGGGGGGGGTAATAAGAACAGGGCGAGAGCTCCTGCTGCAAAGACTGAGCCCCAGAACAAGAGGCTGGTTGATAATAAGAGAGCAGAGGAGATGTGGATCAATAAACTCCCTTTGTGAGAGTGAACTTTTCCTGAACACAATTTCTGAGACAGGCGTTGGGTTTGTTGGTGACACTCACAGCACAATGGGTGTGATGGTGAGGAACTTGCGCGACGCAGTAAACTGGACGCCGTAGTCCATCTGCTCCCAGTGGGTGAGGAGGCGCGCCTTGCCCTGGTCGGGGGTCTCGAAGGGCGTCCCCTTGACCGTGTGCAGGAGCAGGTACATGCACTGCAACAGAGAAGAGACACAGAGACAGACCTGATATTACACATCTGGTGAATGAATGACTGACACCACTTGTTGTTCCTGGAACACAATCCCTCAAGAAGAGAGACTGAAAAGTGGTGAGCTTTACTTAGAGCAGTGATAGAGAGGGGGGGAACCTCTTCACTAAGCCAGCGTGTTCAGTGAATAATGAAGTGAAACTGTGGTGCTATGAGTGTGTGTGTGTGTGTGTGTGTGTGTGTGTGTGTGTGTGTGTGTGTGTGTGTGTGTGTTAGTGTGTGTGTGCTTGTGCTCGGCTCCACTGACCACATTGTGGATGAGGTTGGTGAGGGTCCAGACCACGGGCACGCTGGCGAAGGGGATGCTGAGCAGGATGATGTGCAGGAGGCCGATGCCCAGGATGTAGGACAGCCACATGCCCCTGCTGTTCATCACCCGGGTGTTGGGGTTCACCTCGCTGTGCGCCGTGCCCACGTTCATGGTGCCGGCGGCGTTAAGGGACACCTTACAGCCAATCAGGAGCCGGCATTTTTCCTGTAGCAAAGGTAAACAAGGAAGTAAGAAATGTGCTGACAAAATCACGCCCCTGCTGCAGATCAACTTATTGATTATTGATGAAAAACCTGAAGATTACTAACAAATTATAAATACTATAATGCTTTAGCTACAACATTAGCTACCATTCAACTACAATTACAGTTATATTGCACGACACGTAACGGTCACCTGTCAGCCAATCAGAGATCAGTATTCCGCTGTGGCAAAGGTAAACAAGGAAGTGATGCGAACAGGGGCTAAACGAAGATGCTAACGTGTTTTAAAGTGAATTAAAAACAGAGAACAAGTCCGAGTGCGTCTGGTTCGCGACAGGAAACAAACATCGCTCTTCATATTCAACACCTTAGAGCCTGAAATGTAACAGGGTGTAATAATGGCGGCTACAGCCTCAGATCTACAAGTAGCAGCAGGTTAAAGATCACTCACTGCGGAGAAAAATGGCTTCTGCTCGGACCGTTATCCGCGTGCGTAAGTGTGTGTGTGTGCGCGTGTCTTAACGGAGCCTCCGGTTGGATAACGCGGTCATCGGGAGGCTGGCGACGCTCCGGTTCCTCGGTCCGTCCGACCCTCACCTCCCTCCCCGCGGCTCACCGTCACGGTCCGGGGCCACACATCCGCTGGTGCTCCGTGTTCGAGCCCCACCACACGGCACCGTCCACGCGTCATGTCATCGCTGCTCGTGTTCGCGGCTCCGATCCTCGACTCAGTTCTTCAGCATCGCTTTTTTTTGCTCTGCGCATTGCAACGTGATTGGCTGCCTCGTGCCACGGGGTCCTCGCTGACCAATCACCGCTCAATGCGTTAAAATGACCTGGATCACGCCCCCTATCGACGTCAGGGTGGAGGAGGATCCCAAAGAAAGAGCATGATTGACACATGAGATATATTTATATATATATATATGTGAAAAATTGTGGAATGATATAATATAATCATATTAATAAATAAAGTAACCTGGGAATATAGTTTCTGACAATAAATAGACTTATACAAGGAAAGGGATGTGTGGACCACCCTGTTGCCACCATGACCCAACCTCAGATAAGGGAAGGAAGGTGAAGTCTGGGCTGAAGCTGAAAGTCTAGTGAGCCACGCACATGACTCCCTGCAGCTTAAAATAAAGAAACATGAGGAAAAGATGCAGGTATCGTTGGACTTGAGATAACATTTGAACTCTCTCTGGTTCTCTGCAAAGCTCGGTACAAAACGAGGCCTTGACTCGTCCTGCAGCCAAGGTGAGAGGAGACCTTGCTGAAGGCGAGGAAAGCTAAATGATGAGGCTGATACTCTGCTCCTCAAATCAAAGATCAACAGTGTCATGTTCGAGATCCAAAGAGAAGCACGAATACTAATTAGGGCCCTCAGTTGCCAGAGGCTGGGGGGGTCAACTGTGTTCTCCTTGCATGCGATGTCACACGACACCCACTGTCTCTGAGGGCTGTGATGAGTGGCATCAGAAAGGTTTGGCCGGCTGACAGTGGACTCTCTCACATGCTCGTGGCCTCGGGTGCTGAAGCTGTCGTAGCTGTGTAAACCTAGAGGTCTGTGCAACTGCGAACGATGGATGACAGTGAGGTGAGATCATCGCTGGCACTGGAACCAAAGAGGAAAACATGACGGAGATAAACTGCACCTCAAGAGGAGGAGGAGGAGGAGGAGGAGGAAGTGTCATCGTCAAGTCATCAACTGGACATATTTTGATATTCAGGGACACTCTACTCCTCACTCTACTACATTCTACTCCTCTCCTCCGCTCCCTTCACTGGTTACCAGTGGCTGATCGCATCCGGTTCAAAACACTAGTACTTGCGTACCATGCTGTGAACGGATTCGGCCCAGTCTACATCCAGGACATGGTCAAACGTTACACCCCACCCCGTTCACTCCGCTCTGCTTCGGCCAATCAGCTCGTTGCTCCCTCACTGCGAGCTAAACAATCATCAAAATCACGACTGTTTGCCGTCCTGGCTCCTAAATGGTGGAATGAGCTCCCCATTGACATCCGGACATCAGAAAGTTTACACATCTTCCGCCGAAAACTAAAAAACATACCTCTTCCGACTTTACCTTGAATAAAAAAAAAAAAAAAGAATAAAACTAACAACATTTTGAAACTAACACTTTAGTAGCACTTAACTGGCACTTACTTATAGCACTTTTTGGTTTTGCTTAATTTTGAAAAAATAGAACTTTCTTGATTCTTGTCCTCCTTGGTATGTACCCTCGGGTTTGAATGCACTTATTGTAAGTCGCTTTGGATAAATGCGTCAGCTAAATGAAATGTAATGTAATGTAATGTAATGTAATTTTGAAGCAGGACAGTGAACTCTTCTCCTGTTGTCTCCTCAAAATAAAGACACTGACATGTTTTCTCGTGCAGCATCAGTGAGAAGAGCTGAGCAGAGACAGAGTGGATATGCAGTATTTGCCGTAGGACTCCTCTGGCTGCCACCGCCCATGATAACATCAGAGCTTCAAAGTCCTGCGGTTGTCTCCATTTCTCCACAACCACATATTTAATAGATGTTTAGATAAGTTCCTCTGTAGACTACACTTCTCTGCACTTTGTGCGAATGCCCACGGGTCATCGACGCTGCGGTTGCAAGACACAATGTGATTCCGTTAACAAGGCCCATGCCAGTAATAAAAGGCTTTTAATGATGTAATCTGCTCTGGTGTCTGCAGCTGCGAGTCCAGTGTCAGTTATTTGTTATGTGTCATCAGCAAAGAATGTGTCGTTACAGTCGCAATTCAGAAACTTGTAGCTATCGAGTCTTACAGGGGTTTAATGATTGTTTGACATTTACAGTGTGTTGGAGGGATAGTGTGCACGTTACTCTCAGGCTAATGCAGCTTTAATGGCTCATAAAACCACAACAGCAGCTTTAAAAGAAAATCTGGAGGAAATCCGAAGCTGTTCATTTAAAAGAGGATTTGTCAAAGCGTCACTTTGGACTCTGGGAGTTTTTATTGATAAACCCTCCAAAGTATCAGAATCAATCACTGGCTGCAGCTGTAGTCATCACAACACAGGCTCATGACATCATCCATACAGGGTTCAGAGTTTCATGAATGACAAATCAGGAGCGTGTGATGTAATTCACCAGCAGGTGTCAGCATCCACACGCTGTAAAGTTTATTTTAACACGGACGCAGAGGTTCAGTCCAGACAAATGATATAAGAAATGTGTGTTTCTACTTGTCACCACTAATTAACCCTGTTACCACTGAAGAAACACACACAGAACCAGTCCAATACATCTTCTACATTTAGTTTATTTGGTTTAGTTACTTGAGAATATAAAACACGAATGGCCTGTAATGTTCCTCAGGTCAATGGCACTGGTTTGGCCTGTGGATGAGCTGGATGGTGCCGGGGCAGATTTTCTCCAATAGCGGAGGTGGACTTGTGACCCAGCCGGGCTCCGATGATGGCCCTGCTGGAACAGGCTGACGCAGGGAGTCCATTATTGCCCCTGGAGGAAGCTGAGGATTAGAACACCAAAGAATTTTAAAGAAGAGTCTGTTTTGGGGTCAGGGAGGGGCAGAAGGATGGTGGAGGTGGTGGTGGGTTTGGGTGGCATCGATACAGAGACATAACATAATCGATTCATGTTTTCTGCTATGCTCATTGTCTTCCTGTATGTGTAGGTGTCTGTTTCCGCCTCACTTCACATCGGACCTGCTCACTTTACACTTTAACAATAAACACCAGAATTGATCGATGTTTAAACACCATGTGCACGCAGTCCCCTGCCTCACACAACACGAGACGTAACGTGAGCTTACGGCCCTGAAAGAGAAGCAGATTCATTCATACATTTGTTCATTCATTCATTCTCTACAGCTGTTCTTTCCTCAAGGGTCAAAGTAAACTGGATTCTATGCCAGCAGAGTTATGTTCTTTACTGTCATGGACTCACATGGAGTTCTAAGAAAACAAATACACTGTCACACGGATGAAGCACGTCTCAAACAAAATAACAACTTCTTATACACAACATTACGATTCAGCAGTTTATATATTTGACATATATAACCTGTATATATAAACAGGGAAGAAAGAAAGTACCCATGATAGGACGGAGGAGATAAACATCAACTTTTCACATAGAAAGTAACCTGGTACAAATTCAGTTCAACAGAACTACAAGTGGGAGAATGGCTGTGGTGCCACGAATAGAATAAATAACAATAATGACGATAAAAGAGATGGTGGTAGCTCCATGAAACAACCATATCATGACCTCTTCAAATACCCTGTGGCAGGAGTATGAGTCCTTCTGAAATGAGGATGCAGACAGAACTGCACCTTCTATTCCTGTTTTAAGACTTTAAAAAGATGGTTTACCAGGTGAGAACAATCATGTAAAGATTGTTTCCACCGTCCAGTGGAATCAGTTTTCTTCAGGGGGTGTTGGTCATAGCAGAGTTTTAAATGCTTCCCATCACCTTGTCAAAATGCTTCCAGTCTTGAGCTTAAGTGTTGCCATCACTCAGTTATTGCAAAGGCGAGGGTGCTTATGGTAGTATATGATTCTCTGTATTTATCTCAGCCACAGTGAACCAGATTACGCAGAAAAGAAGGGAAGAGACAGAGAGAGGGATGAGACGGAATCAGGAAACAACAGAAGAGAAGACAAATACGAGCAGAGAAGAAAGAGAAGAGGCAAAAGGATCCTGGCTCCACTAAGCCGATGAGCTGGACCAGTAGAAGACGACGACGGAGGAGAGGCAGAGGAGTGGCGAGAAGACAGGGGGATTATGACTGCTGGCTGCCCCCCCATGGCGTGGGGGGTTGTGATGCTGCATGCAGATGAGGTGCCACACAGGCGGTGCTGCTGCCAGGTCCTGGCTCTCTCACAGAGCCCATTCTCCTCCGTGTCCCCCTGGCCTCCCCTGGCCCCAGGCACCCCGCTGGGCCCAGCGCTTTACAACCCCAGAGGAGCACTGCAGCCAGGCATTCACCACCAGGCCCCGCGCCACTTCTCATGCACATGCAGCCATATAGTGAGCTTTACTCTCATTCACAAACCCATCAACAACAGACACACACAAGCTACAACCAAAGAGACTATGAGAAATGGGTCTCCACCACCACCATTCACCCGGAGCACAACAGGCCTGGACCAAAACACTGGCTAATAACCGTACACTCACACACAGTCGCTCACACATGATGCCAGTCGCAGCCAGAGACCTCCAACAATTCCTCACAGGACTTTGCATTGGCATCCACAGGATCTGCTGCCCTCTTTCTGCCACCTGAGGACTAGCAACGCCACAGAGGGTAGAAAATAAGAGTCTCTTACCTTAGGAGGAGTTTTCTTCAGCAGCACCAGCAGAGCTTGTAACACCAGGTTGGAGAAACGAGGACAGCAGAGAGACGAGGACGATAAAGATAATACTGAATATATGCATCATGATAACATGCGTTTACAGCAGCAGCGAGATACATGACGCCAGTGTTGAGTAAAAACAGTTTCTTGAATTTGTGACTATAGGTGTAAGAAATTCAAGAAATTCAGTTTGACCGATAAAAACCTTGTCTTCATCCATCGTTAAAAAGACGCCGTCAATGTTTTTCTTTCACTCGATTAAATAATCAGAAGTGACCGTCGACAGAGAGACAGATAGAAAATCTAAGGGCGCTGCAGGGTGGGGGGTTATCTCTCCATCTACAGTCATGTCAGTCTCAGATGCAGCATTTAAAGCATGTTTGGAGCTGTGTGTTTGTGTTTTAGGGGGAGGTCTAATAGGAGGTCAAAGACAACCCAGCCCCTCATTAGGTGGTGAAGAGTGACGCTGGACGCTAGTGTCTCACCGTCCAAACACATCACTGCTGGGTTTCAATTCGTAACTGACACACACACACATGAACTTTATCAAAGCTATAACAGCAGCCTCTACTTAGAGGATAGATCTCTCCACTCCTGGAGAAATTAGTTTTTCCTTTTGTTTTGATTGATGAGATGCTTCTCTGTATTCCAGGGGGATTATTGCAAAACACATGAAGATAATAAATTCAGCCAAGTTGTAGAAACACAGGTAACATATATGGAGGCTGTAACACGTTTGTCAACATTATTTGTCTAATAATAAAAGATTGATTGCAGTAAAGACCTGGATAAACCCTCATGTGCATATGACTGTAGTGTAAAGGGTCCTCACCCTCTTCTGCTCTTCCTCAGCGTCTCCAAACAGCTTCCTGACGTTGGCCTCAGACTCCCCAACGTACTTGTTGAGGATCTCGGGGCCGTTGACTATCTTCGGCTCCCGGGCCTTGAGCATCTTGCCAATCTGTCGGGCCATCAGGGTTTTACCGCAGCCTGGGGGTCCGTACAGCAGGATCCCCTTCACATGCTTACAGCCTGGAGACAGACGATCAAGGGAGAGACACTGAGCACCGGGCAGCAAATGTTTCTACTCCTCATAAAGCTCCAGCAGTTCTCAAGCAGAACTGAAAGTGAGAACTTTTTTCCACTGGTTCAATACTGGTATTAGTTATGTAATAACATGCCACAGCATTTTAACTTGAACATACTGCATTCTCTGAAACAAAAAAGAAAATCTATATCACAAATGGTTATTTTCTTGTTTACAATGAATTTCAGGGTTTTTTTTTGGATCAATATTTTCCTCGAGCTGCAGTGAGACTCCAAGGTTTTATTGTGTGGGATCAATAACATGCTGCTTTGATGATTGCTTTGTGATTGTTCTAATAATGTACGTAACAATAAAAACATACTTGTGGAGATTGTGAGCTCTCCGCTCCACCACCTTCACAGTGCGGCTCTCTTAGTGGCCTTTTGCACCTGCCTGATGACATTTAGCACAGACTGAATGAGAGGCCCCTGATAACCATCTGAGCTGCCATTTGGGCCCGCTGAAGGAAAAGCAGCCGGGATGACAGGTGGGGGGGGGGGAAGTGATGTGCTTGTGTCAGGGTCTGGGAGCGAAAGCACTGAAGATTCTGTCTGTCTGCTTCACCTCTCCGGGAGCAAAGGGGAGACAAGGTGACATTTTCTAACTTTTGGTCCAACGAACACACAAAATGTGCAACACACACATACACATGCACACGGACGCTCTGTCAGCACCTGCACTCCCCACGCCTGCCAATTACAGCTTTACCTTTAGCTGGATGCTCTATCACAGCATGCCATCTCATTACAGCCGCCAGCTGGCCACAGCCAAAGGCCAAATCCTGCACACAACCACCCGGCTAAAGGTCAGCTCGCACACCGCCGGACACTGCCACCTTGGATCTTGACGGCCTGATTTTATCATAGGATTCATCTTTTAGATTTCTTTCAGTCCTGATATGTAGACAGTATTATAATATAACCCATCACTGTAGCCTGAGGGAGCCACTAGGCTTTTCTCTGGATGCTGGCCAGCTGTGACAGATTTGCAGAGACACCCTCCAAATCATAATGTTGAAACAGAGTCTGATGTTTAGAGATAAAGACATCGGCCTTTAAAATCTTTTGCATGTAAGTTCCATGAACTCTTCAGAGTCTGAGGGTGGATGTCAGAGGTGCTAATGTTTCCACGGTGGTTTCTTTATATCAAAAGACAGAGAGGCTGTCAGGCTGCTAATCAAGTCTGATGAGATAACGTGACATAGCGACTCCCATTCCGCGCTACCTGCAGCACAGTAAATGGGACCAGCTTCCTTACCTCGTTCCGCTCGGCGAGGGGTGTTAAACTAATTATTCGGTACTTAAGGTTTGGCAAATGCCACACAGCTGGCATCCAGTCGTCGTTCCAGCTAATATCCTTGTGCCGGGGCTGTATTTGCACTGGTGCGTCTATTAAAAAGGGCCGCTCCTTAAACTACAGGTATTTATGCTAGGGGAGTCGTTACGCGTAAAAAGACAACAAAATACTAACTGAAATAACCCAAAACCTAGTTGAGCATAAAAACTAAATAAGCCCAATCCAAATAACTGAATAAAACAGTATGCATAGTATGACAATTACAAAGTGTTTACAGAGAGAATTATTTCCTCTGTAATCTGGCCGGTGCTGACTTCTCCTAGTTCTTGGCTAACCAGTAAAAGACGAAAGTGGAGACTAACAGTGAAGACTGACAGCCGAGCCACGCCCGTAGAGCTCATTGTTACCTGGTTAGCTCAGGCTAACGAGCAGTTGTTAACCGTTTATCACTGTGTTAACACCATTCGTGTGTCAGTGTCTCGTTTCCAGATACATCCATGTCAAGTTAAGGCAGGAAGTCCCTTTTGGGACCTGCTTTAGCTAAGGGCTATAAACTAAAGCTACAAATTCAAACTGTGGGCGAATTCGCTGGGACAGTATTAACATGTTGTTACTGTGGTTCGGTTCTTTCTCCTCATTCAATTACCCCGCAAAGAAACTTTAACGAACTAAATTAAGCTAACGCCATTGCTGCCATTAGTTAGCTAGCTTGGTGGCCAATCGCCCTGCACACACGAAGATTGGGACTGTGGCAATTATAGCAAACAACAGAAAAATACGAATAAGTTAGGTCTTGTGTCTTGAAGTGTTTCACGAACTTATAGCAGGATGTATAATTAGAGCAGATGTGGCATCCATGACAAGATCCTCAGTTCTCCATTGTATCTGATTCCCCAACCCCCCACCCCCAGTGTTTATATATTTGCTTGCAGCTCCTCTTCCAATACATCATTTTAACGTTTCTATTTTATTTAATCACAATCCCCACTGTCGCTAAATAATGGAACTTCCCAGTTCTGCCATAAATCTACGTTGCTTTCTAGGAGTGGTTTGTCCTGTTCGACCTTGATCGCAGCACCGACAGCTTTTTGGTTTTATAGTCGGTTGAAATGTTTGTAGATGCTGACGAGTGGAGACGCTGAGACATCTCACACACACTCGCAGTTTGATTTTGATACATGTACATTTTGTGTAATTCATCCTCAGGCTTGATTTCCATTCTACGAAGAAATCAGCTAAACTTCTGTTGTGTTCTGTGTTTGTGAACATTTGTAAGAGCTAAGATGATGAAGATGAGGACTCCACCAACACTCAGTGATGAAGGTAATTCGCAGAAATGGCTTCACACTCAGTCAGGAGTCTGGATCACTGTCATCACATCTGACACCAGTTTGTTCTTCAGACTGATAATCAAGACTTAAGTTCATCAGAACGAGACAGAAACTCACAAAAGATAATTCGTGGATGATTTGAAGTAGTAACAACCACATGATGGATCACAAAAAGAATACATGGATGTATACAACTCAAACAAACACTAAGGAAATAACATGTAATTTGATATGTGAGTTAAACACAACTGACCTGCTTCCATTCTCCGTAGTGCGTTAATTCCAGTCTGGTGATGGTACGTCGTGACGGAATGTGATATGCCGGTTCCAATAACTTTACTAGTTTTCAAAAATCATTTGACGTCAACAATACTTGAGGGTAGCATATCCATCCTGATGAACCTGCAGATCCGTTGGGTAATTGTCTCTGCTAGTTTAGCATCGCAGCTCCTCCGTGCTTACACCAAGTTGATGCTAGGTTGAGACCGAGAGCAGGATGCACCACCACTAACCAGGGTCGGATGTGCGTTGTTCAAGTGGTACATCATTTGAGTTGTGGCCTAGTTGTACTTATACACAGCTTTGCAGTGTTGGCAGTGAATAAAAGTCATTTGTTAAATCAAAATGGTGCTGAACGAGTTTTAGATCCTCATTTCGTCTGGGAGTCTTCTGCAATCTTAGCTGCCAGTGCTGTTTTACCACTGTTCGGTGGATCTGTGAACGATCAAACAAACCAGGACATACTGAAGTTCAGTTTGTGTTAAACTGCTGAACATTGACTGAGGACGTGTGTGCTCATGTTCACGTGTTCTACCTTCCAGGAGCACGGACACGAAGTTTACTTTTCATTTGTATATGGCAAAGGCCTCCTGGTTGGTACCGAACACCTGGAGGAGAGGAAGACATGTTTTTAAATTTGGTTTTGCCTGGTTTTCTCCACACATACCACTTAGAATTAATGCCAAAAAGATCTCATCAGACCAGAGAATCATATATTTCTCATAGTCTTGGAGTCCCTCTCGTTTTGTTTGTACAGCGCTCTGCGGGCTTTCATATGTCGTGCACTGAGGAGAGGCTTCCGTCGGGCCACTCTGCCATAAAACCCCAACTGGTGGAGTGCTGCAGTGAGATAGTTGTTTACTTCGGGGAACTTTCTCCCTACTGCATCTCTGGAGCTCAGCCACAGTGATCTTTGGGTTCTTCTTTACCTCTCTCACCAAGGCTCTTCTCCATAACTACACATATATATATATCTATATATATATAGATATATATAAATTGATTTACTCACAAGAACAAGAAAGAAACTCACGAATCACAAAAATTCGTGGAGGTTACTAAGTAGTAATAACAATGTGATGGATCACAAAAAGAATACATGAAGACAACTCAAATAAACACTAATGAAACAAATAATATGTAACTTGATATGTAAGTTAAAACAATCACAGTTTATCTATACGAAATTCGCTTAAAATCACAAGTCACAGTTCCGTTATTTAAAAAAAGACAATTCGTAGACGTCACGAAGTAGAAAGAACAACATGGTTTATGACAAAAACATGTAGACGGATGTAGACAACTCAAATTAATAACATGTCTCGTTTAAATAAATAAGTATATCACTTTAGTCCAATAAAATATAATATATTCATAGATACACCGTATCATGAATTATAATATATATAAATAAGTTTAATTTTATTCAATATGATCCTATATATTATTAGTGACCATCAGTCGTCGGAAATTTTCATTGAATATATATATTTATATATATATATATTTATTTTATATTATATGTATTCTGGACTAGTCCACCACTAGTCCAGAGGCGGTGGACTAGTGGCAGAAACTTGGACTATGGGCAGAAAGGTCTCTGGTTCGACTCCACGGAGTAAAAACAAAAGACGAACCTGAATTGATCTGTCCCAAAAATCCAAGAGGATTCTCCCTGCCAGACAGAACTGGAGAATAATAGTGATTGATTTCGGTTTCAGAACTCCAATGTGACATGAATAGAAAGTGGAACTACAAGTATCTAGAGGGGATTTAAAAAATGTATTCAATTAAAGAATTTAATTAAAGTTACCGGTTATCCCTGTCGCCATGGTAACAGTATGATTTCATCAGTGGGATAATGACTGGAACACTTTCCTCTCTCTCCCTCTATGAACCACACAGGAAACATTTCATTCAGTGAATTCCAGTGTTTGATTCACCTGACCATCTTTACTCTCACTTAATGGATGTTTAAAAGGCTCCTGGTGTCGGGTGACAGAGCCTGTATCAGTTTGCAGTGTGAGGATGAAGTGTTTGATGTGAAGTCTCCAGGTGGAGCTGACAGAGCAGAGAGAATGAGGGCCTGAAGCTGGACAGACAACAAACTGTTGCTCACATCTGAATTAAATAATATGCTTGAGTGTTATTTTCAATGTTTACATCCTGGTTTGAGCACAAAATAACAGTAGAAGAAATGAATGCAAGTCTTAAAGAATAATTTTCCAATAAATCTTAATAGAGCAATGTGTTGTAGCTCAGATATGAACTCACTAAAGTTTAATGCAGATTTCAAGCATCTCTTTCTGTTTCACATTAACACTCAGTCCTCCAATCTTTCACACTGGGTTTAGATTTAAACATTACATTTCTTCTGGTGCTCCAAAGAAAACACTGCTCCTGAAATGGTAGGATTTCTGAGACACTGACACACTCTGGAAAAACAAAAGAGACTTTTCTGGATGATACTTAAAAAATACTGTATTTTGGGGACGCACACTCTTTACAGAACATCACAATGACATTTCCTTCAGGTACCAACGAACAGAAACCACGAGCAGAGCTTCACATTTAATCCACGTTCAGTTCAACCGTTCTTCTGCAGCTGTTGTCTTGAATAATCCAGTAAAAAAGAAAAACTGATGGTCACTTTGAGCTACAACGTCTCATATCAAAGCCCTTAATGCTGATCATGACATTTGAAAACATCCTGATGGAGAAATAAATGCTGCAGAAGAGATACTTTACAACTTCTCAATTGTCTGGATCTTTGGTCCTCGACTGTAAATGACACTAATTCAACACGCCAGTCTGCAGAAAGAAACAACTCAATGCAACGGTTTTGTTTCAGTAATAAGTCGTATTAAAACTGTAGAAGCAGAAACTAGTGTTGTGTCTTTATTCATGTTTGTGTGTCTGAGATAGAAACGTGTGGTCAACACTGTTCAGGTAAACGTCAGTAAACATGTTTCATGTGGTTCATCGAGCAAAAGAATAAGAAATTCAGTCCTTCCATAGAGATCTCATTTTAAAACAGAAACCGGAACGTAAGAATGAATCTGGAAACATTCAAGTAAAGATGGATTCATGTGTTTATCTGGAGATTTGACTCTTTGACTAAATACAATCAAAACCGTTTTAAACCAGCGAGTGACATCCTACATGTTAAAATCATTACTTCACATTATAGAACTATTCAAGAGGAGACTTATCAGGAGGAAATGGTTCATAGACACTTCGGCCGTCCAGTACGATTAAGAATAATATCAATTTATTCGACTGGAAAAATGGATTTTGTATTTAGATTTGTTCTTAAACGATAAAGTTTTGAGAAAAAGTGAATTCACTCTCAACATTCAACATCAATGTGATAAGAACCAAAAACAGAAACTATCCTGGATAAAAATGATTTGATGTGAATTTAACTTTTTAGTTTGGTTCATGTCCCCTTCACTTACATGGAGGAGGTGGCGTTTGTAATACCTTTAATAAAAACTATATTTTATGTGTAATACTGCTGCCAGCCACCAGGCGATCTAGATGCTTTGGCTTCACTGTCATGTCATCCATCTTTAGGTTCTGTGGTTCAAAGCTTTACTGAGAGCTTAGTGCCCCCTAGTGGCTAAAAAGTAGATTGATGCAGCTTTAAATTGTCCATTTAAAATTGTTCATGAAGGCTATTGACAATATTTAATTTTTAAGAGCTACTTCAAATATTTGATCCTAAACAGGGATGAAGACAATATTAAAAACACTTGAACCTTTCATGATTCACAGCTACACAGTACTTACGACTGCTCGTGTGTACCTAATAAACTGGTAACTTATCATTTAAATGCAGAAATACCACGATCATGTCGATGAAATGGGACCTGAGTGCTTTCACAGAGCAGCTGTTGGCATGTGTCCCAATATTAAACTCTAACTATGAGCAAAGTAATGACAGGAAAACTGACCCCTCCCTCAGACGGCAGAATCTTTGGTTAGGTCGGATCAGCGCAGAGCTCTCGATCTTCTGCTCTCAGACCAGACGACTCTGCAGACTGCAGGCGCTCTGCCACACAAACCTCTTACTTCTCAAAACTGCCATCTCTACACAAACATGATATAATATATAATGTAATTCCTCTTTATAAATGCTTTTTTAGTGTCTGTGGAAAACTTGTAAAAAGGCATCAGGCCTCAACAGTACACTTTCCCTTTCTCCTCTCTCTGTAAAGAACCTCGTCTCTTTCCCGGGGTTTGGAGCCATGGCAGCGTCCCAGCGGGCTTCATTTAGAGTCGGCAGGCAGAGTCCGGAGCCAAAGAGCAACAGATCCTTGTGGATCTGCAGCCAAATCAGAGGCCTGATCCTCTGCGTGCTCTCAGCAGGTCCCTGGGGACTCGAGGAAGGAGGTGTCCTCTTCTGCCTTGTCAGTACTTATTAATCCCAAAGATCCTCACGCCGTGGAGCTGCGGCAGCTTGGGGATGAGCACCGTGAGCAGGGAGACAGTGTTGACCACAAAATGGACCCGGTCGTATTTGGTGTAGAAGCTGGTGAGAATATACCTGAATGGGATGAATCAAAAGAAGAAGAAGTTACAGTGAACCTCTGAACCATAGGGAGATATATTCAAGCACTACAGGGGACAATAGATTGTGTTTGAAACCTCACAAGATGATCACTGATGTGGTGTTTCTATTAGGATTGTGTCTAAAGCTTTACTCAGGGGAACATTCAGGAAAGCAGTTCCCAGCACAAACCCTGACACCAAGCTGGTATATATATTTGTATATATATATATATATATATATATATATATATATATATATATATATATATAGAGATATAAGAAGATATCCATAATTATCTAAATGAATGTCAAATTATAATTATTATTTAAACAATGATTTTTGCTCCTGGTTTTAAACTCTTTTTTATGAACCTTGATATTTTACAAATCTGAGGTTAATCAATTATGTGCTTAACCTCCACACTGTGCATTAATCATTATATCAATATATGAGACTATTGTTGTTAGGCTAATGATGAAAATTATATTGTGATTATTATAATGTTTTGTGTCCATTAATGTCCAGCTTGAGCCGGGGGGGAGGGGGGGAGAGAATGTACAATGAGTAGCTGCACATCCTGTTCTCTGATGGACAAGGGAGGAAATAAGAAAAGCTCCCTAATGAATCCTTTTTTTCCAGCTGGAGCCTTGAGCTTCACCAGTTGTCTCTTCCTGCTGGAAACAGCTGGGAAACAAAACGTCCAAGAGTCGGGGGGGGGAGAGCAAATCTGCTCTCACCACAATGTTCAGGCTGAGCTGGCATGTCAGCCGCAGGGAGCCAGAGTGCTTCCTGTAAGCTGAAGTCTGCAGGTTAATAAGAACAGGGCGAGAGCTCCTGCTGCAAAGACTGAGCCCCAGAACAAGAGGCTGGTTGATAATAAGAGAGCAGAGGAGACGTGGATCAATAAACTCCCTTTGTGAGAGTGAACTCAAATATAAGAGCTACAACGACGACATGATTTTCACAGAGGAAACATAAAATACAAGAAAAGATAAAGGATTTTTAAGAACCGATGCACACACGGATATTACTGTATATAAGATAAATATTAAAATGATTCCTGGTTCTCAAACCCTTGTGAAAAAAATGTCACTATAGTGTCAGTGTCTGTATAGTCAAGCTGCAGCACACAAAGTTCATCCATTTAAGGAAGCTCAGTGATAAAGGAGGATTAACCAGCACAGGAGCACAGTGGCTGTATTTTGTGTGTAGAGCCGTTGAAACACAACTGGAGCTGGTTGTTCTTCTTACTGGTTTGTCTACTCTGTCTAATGTCTGCACACAACCAATGGAACTCTATAAAAGCTCAAATCCAGCTTTTCTCATTTCCATGACCGGACTCGTAAGTGAGAAGCTTTTCCTGATCATTTAACACAATTTCTGAGACAGGCGTTGGGTTTGTTGGTGACACTCACAGCACAATGGGTGTGATGGTGAGGAACTTGCGCGACGCGGTAAACTGGACACCGTAGTCCATCTGCTCCCAGTGCGTGAGGAGGCGCGCCTTGCCCTGGTCGGGGGTCTCGAAGGGCGTCCCCTTGACCGTGTGCAGGAGCAGGTACATGCACTGCAACAGAGAAGAGACACAGAGACAGACCTGATATTACACATCTGGTGAATGAATGACTGACACCACTTGTTGTTCCTGGAACACAATCCCTCAAGAAGAGAGACTGAAAAGTGGTGAGCTTTACTTAGAGCAGTGATAGAGAGGGGGGGAACCTCTTCACTAAGCCAGCGTGTTCAGTGAATGATGAAGTGAAACTGTGGTGCTGTGAGTGTGTGTGTGTGTGTGTGTGTGTGTGTGTGCTTGTGCTCGGCTCCACTGACCACATTGTGGATGAGGTTGGTGAGGGTCCAGACCACGGGCACGCTGGCGAAGGGGATGCTGAGCAGGATGATGTGCAGGAGGCCGATGCCCAGGATGTAGGACAGCCACATGCCCCTGCTGTTCATCACCCGGGTGTTGGGGTTCACCTCGCTGTGCGCCGTGCCCACGTTCATGGTGCCGGCGGCGTTAAGGGACACCTTACAGCCAATCAGGAGCCGGCATTTTTCCTGTAGCAAAGGTAAACAAGGAAGTAAGAAATGTGCTGACAAAATCACGCCCCTGCTGCAGATCAACTTATTGATTATTGATGAAAAACCTGTAGATTACTAATTAGCATCAGAACTGTAGTGACAACTGTTAAATACTATAATGCTTTAGCTACAACATTAGCTACCATTCAACTACAATTACAGTTATATTGCACGATACATAACGGTCACCTGTCAGCCAATCAGAGATCAGTATTCCGCTGTGGCAAAGGTAAACAAGGAAGTGATGCGAACAGGGGCTAAACGAAGATGCTAACGTGTTTTAAAGTGAATTAAAAACAGAGAACAAGTCCGAGTGCGTCTGGTTCGCGACAGGAAACAAACATCGCTCTTCATATTCAACAACTTAGAGCCTGAAATGTAACAGGGTGTAATAATGGCGGCTACAGCCTCAGATCTACAAGTAGCCGCAGGTTAAAGATCACTCACTGCGGAGAAAAATGGCTTCTGCTCGGACCGTTATCCGCGTGCGTGCGTGTGTGTGTGTGTGAGTGTGTGCGCGTGTCTTAACGGAGCCTCCGGTTGGAGAACGTGGTCATCGGGAGGCTGGCGACGCTCCGGTGCCTCGGTCCGTCCTACCCCCACCTCCCTCCCCGCGGCTCACCGTCACGGTCCGGGGCCACACATCCGCTGGTGCTCCGTGTTCGAGCCCCACCACACGGCACCGTCCACGCGTCACGTCATTGCTGCTCGTGTTCGCGGCTCCGATCCTCGCCTCGCTTCTTCAGCATCGCTTTTTTTTTAACTCTGCGCATTGCAACGTGATTGGCTACTTCGTGCCACGGGGTCCTCGCAGACCAATCATCGCTCAATGCGTTGATATGACGTGACGACGCCCCCTATCGACGTCAGGGTGGAGGAGGATCCCAAGGAAAGAGCATGATTGATACATGGGGAATATTTATATATATTTATATATCAGTGACAAATTGTGGAATGATATAATATAATCATGTTGATGAATAAAATAACCTGGGAATATAGTTTCTTACAATAAATAGAATTATAAAACTATTTATTATGGATTATTGATCAAATATTGTATCTATATATATATTTTCCACATCTATGCAGTTCCATATATATACACGTATACATAAAAAATTCTATATTAATCCGTGAATCCATGAATCTATGAATCCATCTATCTATCCATCCATCCATCCATCCATCCATCCATCCATCTATCTATCTATCTATCTATCTATCTATCTATCTCTCTATCTCTCTATCTCTCCATCCATCTATTCAACTTATTTTATTCAAATCTTATTAGATATTGTAAAAATGCATTTTGCTGGATGAGTGAGGCTTTATTATATTTTGATTTGAATAATTGCAGAACAGCGTTGATCTAATGGAGGCAACGCAGCAAAAGAAAAGTCAGAGAATCACAGAGTTTCTCCTCAGGGTGTCGGGGCTCAGCGTTGGAGTCGGGGTGAGGAGTTGGAGCAGAGACGCCGGTCCTTCCTGTTGAGAGTTGGCAGTTGAGGAGGTCTGAGCATCAGAACGGCTCTCGGGCACCTTCCATTGGAGGTTTTCCAGGCATGCCCTGATGGGGAGGAGACCCCCGGGGCAGACCCAGAACTTATACATCCCATTTGGCCTGAAAACAGCTCAGGATCCCGCAAGAGGAGCTGGGAAGCGCAGCTGGGGTAAGGGATGTGTGGACCACCCTGTTGCCACCATGACCCAACCTCAGATAAGGGAAGGAAGGTGAAGTCTGGGCTGAAGCTGAAAGTCTAGCGAGCCACGCTAGACTTTCTGCAGCTTAAAATAGAGAAACATGAGGAAAAGACGCAGGTATCGTTGGTCTTGAGATAACATTTGAACTCTCTCTGGTTCTCTGCATAGCTCGGTACAAAAGCGGCTAAGGTGAGAGGAGACCTTGCTGGAGGCGAGGAAAGCTGACTGATGAGGCTGATACTCTGCTCCTCAAATCAAAGATCAACAGTGTCATGTTTGAGATCCAAAGATAAGCACCAATACTAATTTAGGGCCCTTAGCCGCCAGAGGCTGGGGGGGTCAACTGTGTTCTCCTTGCATGCGATGTCACACGACACCCACTGTCTCTGAGGGCTGTGATGAGTGGCATCAGACAGGTTTGGCCGGCTGACAGTGGACTCTCTCACATGCTCGTGGCCTCGGGTGCTGAAGCTGTCGTAGCTGTGTAAACCTAGAGGTCTGTGCAACTGCGAACGATGGATGACAGTGAGGTGAGATCATCGCTGGCACTGGAACAATGGAGGACTACATGACGGAGATAAAATGCACCTCAAGAGGAGGAGGAGGAGGAGGAGGAGGAAGTGTCATCGTCGAGTCGTCAACTGGACATATTTGACATTCAGAGACACATTTTGAAGCAGGAGAGTGAACTCTTCTCCTGTTGTCTCCTCAAAATAAAGACACTGACATGTTTTCTCGTGCAGCATCAGTGAGAAGAGCTGAGCAGAGACAGAGTGGATATGCAGTATTTGCCGTAGGACTCCTCTGGCTGCCACCGCCCATGATAACATCAGAGCTTCAAAGTCCTGCGGTTGTCTCCATTTCTCCACAACCACATATTTAATAGATGTTTAGATAAGTTCCTCTGTAGACTACACTTCTCTGCACTTTGTGCGAATGCCCACGGGTCATCGACGCTGCGGTTGCAAGACACAATGTGATTCCGTTAACAAGGCCCATGCCAGTAATAAAAGGCTTTTAATGATGAGATGCATTTCATGTTGTAATCTGCTCTGGTGTCTGCAGCTGCGAGTCCAGTGTCAGTTATTTTCTATGTGTCATCAGCAAAGAATGTGTCGTCCGGAGGCACAGTCGACGATTCAGAAACTTGTAGCTATCGAGTCTTACAGGGGTTTAATGATTGTTTGACATCTACAGTGTGTTGGAGGGATAGTGTGCACGTTACTCTCCGGCTAATGCAGCTTTAATGGCTCATAAAACCACAACAGCAGCTTTAAAAGAAAATCTGGAGGAAATCCAAAGCTGTTTATTATTTTTTTAAGTAGATATATTGAATAATTCAGTGTTCCTGGCTGAGGGCTTCAGTGTTACAGCCCTGAGTTGGAATTACATCAGTTTAATCTTCACCCATTCAAATCCAATCAGTCAATCACAATTGATTAATTAAACACAACACAATTTGATATCGAATGTACAAACTTCACTTCATTGAACATGAGCAGCTCCACATTTCATAAATATTCTTTTGCTTTCTCCTGTTTTATATCATTATAAAGTGAAAATTCATTGTATAAGAGTAGAAGATCCACATTCTGCTCCTTATAGTAGAACAGTACGAGGATTTAAATACATAGATTGTCTTGTTATTGTCCTTTTGTATAATTTTAAGAGAAAATCATTACTTTTCCATATCGCTGATCACAAAAAGAATATTTGTCAAAGCATCACTTTGGACTCTGGAACCACATGTTGTGCATTTATCACAATGATTGACTATTTAGTGATAAACCCTCCAAAGTATCAGAATCAATCACTGGCTGCAGCTGTAGTCATCACAACACAGGCTCGTGACATCATCCAAACAGGGTTCAGAGTTTCATGAATGACAAATCAGGAGCGTGTGGTTGTGTTTCACCAGCAGGTGTCAGCATCCACACGCTGTGAAGTTTATTCTAACACGAGCGCAGAGCTGCAGTCGAGATAAATGATATAAGGAATGTGTGTTTCTACTTGTCAACAGTAATTAACCCTGTGACCACTGAAGAAACACACACAGAACCACAGTTTATCACATTTACTACTTTTAATTTTACACCGGAATCCTTATTTTCAGGGATAAAGTTAATTGTGCATGTAGAACTGCAGGTTTTTAATATCTATATTTATGTGTATTTATGCTCTTCTGCAAATGTATTAGATACACCTAGCTGAAGTTAATGTGATCTAACCAAACAACCTTGTAATAACTCCCATGTTCATGAAAGTTATAATGTGCAGTTTAAAAAAAAATGATATTGTGTCAATAGATATTTTCCTCCTCCTATATTATAATGGGTTAATCTCAGGAATATTAATTCAATACAGTCAACTCACAACTGAAAATATACAGAAAAATGTCTTTGTTTCTTGTTTTTTCACTTCTGCTCATTTGCTGACAATTTGTTTTCACCAGCGTTTGTCACACTTTCCACCAAATGTGTGGCTACATGAAAATGCTTGCTGTTCAAATTGAAGAATATGAACACAAAAAAAGGAGAATTATGGAAATTGTTTACAACTGCTGCTGTAAATCTCAAGAGTAAAAGTACCTGAACATATTCAGCAAATTAAATCAAATGTTACTTGAGAATATAAAACACGAGTGGCCTGTAATGTTCCTCAGGTCAATGGCACTGGTTTGGCCTGTGCATGAGCTGGACGGTGCCGGGCCAGATTTTCTCCAGTGGCGGAGGTGGACTTGTGACCCAGCCGGGCTCGGATGATGGCCCCGCTGGAAAAGGCTGACGCAGGGAGTCCATTATTGCCCCTGGAGGAAGCTGAGGATTAGAACACCAAAGAATTTCAATAAAAGAAGTGTCTGTTTGGGGGTCGGGGAGGGGCAGAAGGATGGTGGTGGGTTGGGGGGGGTGATGGTGGTGGTGGTGGTGGTGGTGGTGGAGGGGGGGGGGTCTCCTCATTGTCCCAACAGTGATTGAGCGCAAGAGGAGGGGAGTGGGAGGGCATTGTGTTCGCAGCTCCTCTGAAGAAGGTGGTTATTAGGGGGGATGGCTGAGGAGGGGTGAGGGATAGGGAGGCTGTTGACTCTTCATCTTGTGTGAACAAAGTCTCTGGCACGTAGCCCTCTTCTGTCCCTCTGTCCTGGACTCCCTTGTTTACGAGTGCCATGAATTCTGTCCCTCTCGACGGGGACCCCCACCAACTCCAACCTGCACCGCCGCACATTGTGGGGCTTAAGTGCCCTTTAATTAGGCCGCCTCAGTGTCCGGCTGAAGAACGCCGGGGCTTTGGGCTCCTCCATGTGGGACCTCGCTGAGTGACTCACACAAACACACACACACCAGCAGAGGGATGAAGTGTTTGCTGCTCTAATGAAAAAGGTTTATTTGGGGGAAGAGTTCTTGTCGTCTTTGTCCCGTCGTTTTAAAAAGTCCTGACAAAGGCATTGATATCATCTTCAATACTCGTCCACTTCCAGGACACAGGACCGAGACTCTGAGGCTCCTTCAGCCTCGTGACTCCAAGAAGTCTCCAACAAATCATCATGCACTCGCTGTACGAAGAGAAAAAGAACTGCACATTGGAACTTTATTATAAAATAATCAATCAATCGCACAATTGCCTCGACAAAGGGAGGCCAAAGAAACCCTGTGAAACTCAAGTGACGCGATGTAGGAGAAGGTGATTACATGCAAAAATATGTAAAGGAGCGTGAATTCATACAAACTCTCCCTTCAACAAACACATGCACAGCTTTGTCATTGTGATGGAGCACGTTTCATTATCATAGCGCCACCACCACCACCAAAAAAAGAGAAAGAAGAAAGCACAGGATCCGGGGTATAAAGGAGGAGCTGGGCAGGAGACATTGGGAATTTGCTGAACTGCTCCGGCAAAATGAGTAATTTCTGGATGCCCCATTGTGTGAAGAGCTTAGAGGCTGAGGGCTCTGAAAGCAAAGGATATAAACACGGGAGCAAGTGAACTAAAGTGAAAGATGGTAGGAATGAGGGAGCGATGAAAAGAAGTTTGTGAACGAAGCAGGGTGGGATTGGGCGTGTTCAAAAAAGTTTTTTCGTTTCAGCCCAGTGTGTGTAGATACCCTCCTAATCCTGGTTTTATTGGCTGCCTGTGTCCAGCCATGCTGTTCGGATTGAGTAGGGGAGGGAAGGGAGGTGGGGAGAGGGAGGGGGGGTGGGGGGAGAACACATGTCCTTCTTTGTGGTAATACGCTGATTAGGCCTTAGAAAGAGCCGGACCTGGTTACGGCCTTTCTCAGGTCACCGTAGAAACCGGCCCGGTAGGGGAGCTCTATGATCCCCCCCCGCACCTACTGATGCAGACACACAGACCGAGGCCTTCCTCCGCAGACATCTGTACAAAACACCACCACTCAGAACACCACCTCCAGTGTTGCTGGCTCCCGTGTTCTTGACCTGAATCGCGGTTCTCTCTGCACTTGTGGCCCCGACCTGGGAAACGTGGTTTCAATGTTGATCAGATGCCGACCGCAGACTGAGTCCTCCGCCTGCGCTCGTAAATTACACCACTGTCACATTCCCCCCATCCGTCCCTGGCCCCGCGCACCGTCTACCGCTCCTCACAGTGCACCCGTTATCCAAGTCCCAGAGCTGACCTCGGCACATTTCTGACAACGCCGTAACGCGCGACACTGTTGGTGATGGAAAGCAGACCTGCCTCATTGTCAGAGCCGCCATGACATATCGCAGCTCGACTCGGGGCATTGAGAAGACGTCTTCATTGGAATAATGTAGGAGACTCCCCGCTACGACAGGCTGGAGACTGGCTCCACAAAGATATCTATCAATTATTGTCACATTTAGAGAGTCGGAGGACCCCCCCCCCACACACACACACACACCCAAAGCTGGGTGGTAGGTCGAGTGCTGCTCAGTCACTGCCTGTTTCCCCATCTTCTTTGTTATGGAGGAATAAAACACGAGAGGGGCTGGGTGAAGGGGGCCACTCCACTGCTGACCTCCAGACTTTGGTCACTGTGGCTCGGTCCCTGCGGTGGGCACCGGGCCTCCGCTCTGCAGAGTGCACGCTCCCAGCCCCTGCTGAGCGACCTTCCAGCCCCCTGAGCCCGCCGAGCTCAGTGGTGCCCTGGAGGTCCTCTGCAGAAAGGTCCCCGGGCCACAGAGGGAGGCACCGAGATATTCTTAGCCTCAGTTTAAATATGGCTAATACATTTAAAATCACTTAAGAGCGTCCCAGTTCCTACTGGACGCTCGGTTCAGGGAAAGTGTCACATTGAGTCACCAGTCATCATAAACTCTAATGTTTGATAAAAACAGGCACCAGAGTCCAATAAAATCACTGTGTTTCTTTTGCTGCATTATTAAATTAGGATGAAATCAATAAAACATTTGTGTTTGAACGCATTATGACCTCCCTCACTTGGAAGCAGTTCTCCCAAAGGCTGGTTTCCATATGGCTCCACACTCCCAGTCTGCCGTGAGGTAATCCATCTGGTCTGACGAAGCCGTAAAACGTCCTTTTACCGTTTAATCTTCACATTTTAAAACGACTGTTTACGTCCAAAAGGGCCTTTAAATGCAGCTCACATGCCACCGGGGGGGGGGGGGGGGGGGGGGGGATTCTCCTGTTCTGGGATCTTCTTCACACTTACTTTTTTGAGAATCGTGTGCTGGGATGGAACTGCAGGGAAACGGGCCTCTGAGGGGCGAGCAGCTGAGAACCAGCAGAAAACTGGTGGGTCGATTAAAACAGTCCCGACGCTAAAGAAACTTTGAAACCTCACTTTTCATACAAAGTTATGTTCTGTGAAGTCATGTGTGAAATTTGCAGCGATGCACCCCGTCATTACTGGTTTGAAAATGTCTTTCACAGTGGTCACGTCTTTGGTGGTCACTCTTTCCATGACGACCGACCGGTGATCCCCCGAGACACAACTCCCCGACTAGATTGTTATCACCGCCACGACCGAGGACTTGTGTTTGATCTCGGCCCGGGCGTCTTGTTTGTATTCGCCCCTGCTCGGGTTCCTTGAGTGGGAATCGAATGCGTGGATACTCCAGGCTAAGTCCATCACAAGTGTCCCACCCTCCTCTTTCACTCTCTATCTCTTTCCCTCCTCCGTCACCCCTCCTGTCCCGCGGCTGCTCGCCCCGCAGCCCATCAGAATGACAATGGTGTCGATGTGAGATGTGTTGCCTTTGGGCCGCCGGGGCATATAACCCCTGCATGCCTGGCCCGGCCACCGCCGCACTTTACGGCTTTATTGTGTCCCCTTTTATGTCCTCCCCTGTTGGGGTGGGCGGACAACAATTTGGAAAATTCACTGTATATATATATGTGTGTGTGTGTGTGTCTGTGAGTGAGTTTGTGTGTGTGTGTGTGTGTGTGTGTGCACTGTGTATCCGGATCAATTAGTCAGGGCACAACCCCTTAAAATCAATATGTCAGCATGTGAGTGTCGTGAGGAGCAGCCGGCCGGCGTCCGCTCACCTCCAGCCGCTGATACATTCTCCTCTTCTTGTTTTGTGTAATCACGTAAAGGAAACAAGTTGTGTAACAAGCCGACTCTACCTTTTTGTATGTGTCCCTCCCTATACCTCCCTCTCCCGTTTCCCTCCCTCCCTCTTTTTCACTCTTTCCTTTCTTTTCCACATTACCAGGGGGTGGCGTGTGATTGACAGATGGGAACGAATAATAATTTTTTTTTTTTTCGTAACCTAAGGCCATCTCCTGTGATTGGCTTGCCAGCTGACATCTCCCAAAAAAAAACTCATTCTCCCCCCCCCCCCTCCCCCCCCTCTTCTCCTCCTCCACCCCTCCGCACCCTTCTCTCCGCCACCCCCCCTTTAATATTGGGCCTGTGGATGAGGCATCCTGAGGGAGAAAAAAGTAGAGAGAGAGAGAGAGAAAAAGATATCTACCTTAGGGAAGAACCTCAGAGAGAGGGAGGGAAGGAGAGGACGGGTAGGAGCGTGTGTGCATGTGTGTGAGAGACACTTATTCTCTTAACTACTGGGAGACAGACACACTTTCCTGGCCCGACTCAAAAGAAGGGGGGAAAACAGGAGGAAGATTTTTTTTTTTTTTTTTTGCAAATATCATTTTAATTTTCCCCTCATTCAACAATCAAGCTGCCCTAAAGCTCCTCTTCCTGGAAAACTCTTCTTCACTGCCTACTGGAAGTTCTATGCATTGATCCATTTGCCCTCCTCACACACACTTGCAAAGGCTTACCTCATGGATTTGTATCTGATTGGATATTTGATGTGTGTGTGGTTGTCCAGCTCGCGGGTGCTTGGAGGCTATCCCATCTGGTGGTGAGTACAAATCCACAGTTCCAGCATCAGACCCCTATGGCCACAGAAAGAGAGAGAGACTTTTATATATTTTTTTTTTCATTTGGTCAAATGATCATTTTCTGAGGGGGCAGAATGTGCACTTTCAGTTGACTGCGTGGAAAAATGTTCTCCGGCCCATTCCCAAAAAATCTTAACCTCAAATACGAGTGTAACGGAAAAGGCTCGCCGTGCTTTTCCCCTCCACACTCATGTCCATTTATCACATTGGAGCATGTTGTGATGCACGGAGGCAGAATTTTTTTAGTTGGGGAGCCGTTTAATTACCAAAGATGTGGAGTTACTTTTCTGAATTAAAGGAGAAGAACTTGTCAGCGAGCGGTTGCCATGTTGGTTTGAATTGAAGGCTGCGAGGGGCTGCGGAGCGGTTCAGTCCGATCGTTGAGTTATTTCTTGAATCGTGGCTCGAGCTCAGCGAACAGAAGTGATGCTGCTGGGGAAGAAGCCTCAGAACAGAATCCCTTCTCCTCCACCATCATCAAGTTCTTTCTTGAAACACGAGCATATCATTTTGTGAGTTCCTCAGGAAGTACAACAATCATGACTTATATGATCAGGGTCAATTATGGTTTTGTTTGCTGTTGTGCGTCAGCGTCCCACACTCAGGCCGCCGGCCCCAGAAACCTGACGTGCATTGATGTGAAATGTTGTTTTGTATTTGTCAGCTTTGTTTTTTCTTCTTTCGGCGGTCGTGCATTCAACGCACATTTTTTTTTTAAGCGCACTGACAAAGTTGCACACAATTAAAAAAGAAAATATATTTGCATTCTTGCCATGGGGCATCAGCTGTAATTAAATCAATCCATTAGAAAAAAAGAGAAACAGTTGAGCATATCATCTTGCTTCTCAATTGTACCACAGCCACCCCCCCCCCCACCCCTCCACTACGGATTTGTCAGGAGACAATATGTGTAGGTGCCGCAGGGTTTAATTCTTTGTTAAATTATCCCAGATCGCTTTTGGCCCCCAACAACTGAAATTTAGAGGTTTATCTCATTACATATTCAGCTACATTCAGCTGACCTCATAGCTCCTGGTCTCCTTTTGTAACATAAAGCTTCAATTTTGGTGATATTTGCGTGGGCGTATGACAAAGCTCTTTTGGCTCACGACACAATACTTGTCAGAGCTGCTGCACTTTTACTTGCCCAACTAGCATATGGTCCCAGCACGCTGCTGTCCAAACCACTAGCATCTTCTGGTTTCACTTACAGAGCAGGCAGCTGCCAAGCACACAGGCCACAGGGTTGAAGTGTAAATGGCAGAGAGGACTTTACACCCAGTCCTGGCTTCAGCGAGAACCATCAGACACCAGTGACAAAGAGCCTGGCTTCTCTCTGTGGCTGTGAATTACCTGCAGCTGCTTTGTTTAACCAGCTTACATGACACTGGTGTAATGTTCGAACCTCAACAAAGCGCACCACCTTTGATTTGGGTAACACATATTTTTTAATGCAGGCCGGCGTACCGAGGGGGGTGGGGGGGGAGATGAAAAGCCGAGCCGTAGCTCCAGGTGACTGGGCAGGTGCTGACGAATGGGTGTCAGGCAGCGCTGTCAGTGGCATCAGCCCCGCGGTGCTGAACGTGTCCACAGAGGAGACGAAATGAGGTGGTGTGTCAAACAAGAGGGTGCCGGGTTTCAGCGAGGGCCCCGGCAGACTCCTCTCGGCTTCTGTCTCAGGGGCGATGACTTGGCCATAAATTCTCAAGCCACGGTGGGACGGGTTGGAGGGGAAGAGGAGGTTTGACTGCTGTATGCCTGGCAGCCTTGCTTTTACAAGACGGGGTGTTGAAAACAAAACAGAGCATAAATAACTCCAGTGATTTGCACATATGCATGCATGCGGACGAGGTGCAGCAGGGAGAAGAGGGAGTAGGTGGGTTTGGAGAGGTGAGCGGCGCACTGGATTGTCTTTTTGAAATGCAAGAATGTTGGAGAAGAAGTGGTTTCGCAGCAAAACGGGCGAAATCTAAGTTTGGGAGAATTTACGACGGCAGAGTGACGTCCTGTTGATCCACAGGTCTCACAGCGTCTCTCTCCAATAATCTAACGACACCTGACCTGAGAAATAACTCTGCTCTTTGACGTTTTGCACGTTTAATATCAAAAAGCAGGAGCCTGACGTGCCAGAGCTGTTAATAAGAGTCTCTATATTACAACTGCTGCTGCTGTGTTGAGTCGGTGTGTCTTAACCTATCAACATCATATTTGGAGAACAGCTCAAAGTGCAGCGCGAGCCAGCCCAGTGTTTGTGTTCTTGCATAAACAGCAGTGGATGTAAGTGCGTGATGACAGTCACTTTCAACAAGGAATTAAACCTGAACGCCGTCCAACGCCAGCCACCGAGCACCAGCGCCGATTATCGGTTTAGCTCTGTCATATCACACCGCGCAGCCACGAGAGCTTCCAATCCAATAACTGTTATTCTCCTAATCCCGCGCTATCATCGCCGTGGCTCCAGATGCATCGAGAGAGCAGAGACGCCGTGAACTTTGGGTTAATCTTTCTGGAGCTGGCTGGGAATTGAAGTCGTCTCATGCAGTAACAGTTTGCAGTTACTCGGGATGCACAGTGTTGGGGGGGTGTAGAACAACACAGGGAACAAAGGGAGGAAGAAGAAATGAAGCAATTGAAATTTACAAATGTCTCAACGTCTTGAATAATGGTCAGCGTGAAGGTTGCTGTTCCTGAAATCATCACAATCGAGATGTCTTGGTTCTGCTTCACTTCCACTGCAGGTGAAAAGTCAAAATCAAGTCTGACAATCTGAAAGGAGCAATGACGAAAGTAAGTCAAATCATAAAGTGTTCATGTTCAATCACAAATGAGGTAAAGCTGTAGCATCAGGACAGAGACAATGTGCAGAGGGATACATTTGAAGTATTACACATACAAGCCTTCTGTGTGAAAATGAATTCCGGACCCGATTAAGGCTTTTCACATCCTCTAATTAAATTTGGGGAGCATGCATAGGCTTAACCACAGCTTCCTGACTAATATTGGGTTTGCTCTACTTGTGGAAGTTTTTTGGGAACCTCACTAATATCAGTCGTACCTCTCGAAAAGATCTCGAGTAAATCCTTTTCCAGATCAACCTGAGCGGCTTAAAGAGGCTCTAGAGTCCATCTCTGGGTCTCAGGAATGTGAACCCCCCCCCCCCCACAAACACCACAATCACCACCACCACCACCACCACCAAACCTCCATCTAGTCGTCAACCCCGATCACTGGAGAGGGGTTCACTTGAAAAATGATTCTTAACGCGAGAAAATCCTCCGTCTGCCGCCCACGGTGAAAAGATCAGAGATGTTCAGGGTTTTATAGAAAAGAGCAGGAAAAGTCCAGAAGAAGGTGATTCATAAGAAACGTCAGGGTTCCATTCTGAAAGCCGGGTCAAAGGCAAACGTGGACTAAAGCCCGAGAGAAATGTCTCCACGAGGAGCGTATATGAAGAATTGTGTATTTACCAGTTGTCTGTTGGAGGAATGTTTGAAAATGACTTGAGCCGAGGAGCAGGTGCAGCTTCATCGCTGAAGCATCACTGAGGAAAAGATTGTTTAGAAGTTGAACAGGAAAACTTTGATTTCAAAGAATCACAATAAATATCTAGAGTTGGCACATTTCTCAGCTTCAGATTGGAGGTGAACTTAATTTGTTATCGTGCAGCAGCTGAAAAAATCTTTTACCCGAATAAAGGCACATTTAAATCAACCAGGTCCAGATTTTTATTCGGATCTGCACCAAATTCCACACACTCATGAACACCAGGCCTCCGAAATATCTCATATTTCATAAAGATTCACATGTAATTCTCCGGGACTTTAACGGAAATAGAACAAACTTCCAATGTTAAAGGAAGTGAACCAAAACAAACAACAAGGTAACAACAATTCCCTTCAATTCAATCAAGTCGCACCAAATACAAACTCATCGGTATCAGTTCCTTCTATCCGCCTGTTTTATTCCATGAATTATTGAATTATGAATTATTCCCAACGGAATTGGTGAAAATGTAAAACTGGCAACGTTAAAGCAAAAAGAAAAAAAGCTAGATCAACAGGTTTTACTGGATCGGCGCCTTAATTTAATGGTTTCTTTCTTGTCTCATTGCTCCACCAAGATTCATGGAAATCTGCATAACAAACAAACAAACAAACAAACAAACAAACAAGCATCTCCTTGGCAGATGTAATAATACACCGGTCGTGATCCTAGTTATCTTCCACATCTTTTCACCAGTGTGTCGTCTGTGGTCGTGCACGTGAGACGACATGATCCAGTCGAACCCGAGCGAGGTGAGAGGTTCAAAGGAGAGTGGTATTTCAAAGCAGCGAGGGCGAGTCCTAATCTCCAGCCTCCATCAAAGGACATGCAAAACGCTCGTGTAGGAAATGGCCGAGTCGGCTATTAGGTGCACTAAAACACAGGCCAGGACGGTTCCTCAAAGGGAGCCCGGCCACGGCCCCGGGCAGAGGGATCATACACACACACAGACCCACACACAGACCCACACACACACACAGTCACACACCATATTTAAAGTCTTCATTACCTGGCTGATCTCACCTGTATGGCTTGTTACAGAGGTTCATTATCAGCAGTTTCTCTGACACTCAGGGTCGGTGACAGAGAGGATCACACCTGTGCAGCCGGGATTCGACCCTCAGGTCAAACTAAACAAACTGCAACATGCAGCGTGGACAGGAAGAGAGGGCGATCACTCAATGTCTGGGATCCACTTTATATCGTTTATAAGCAACCATTTTCTTTAAGATATCTGAATTATTCTCTGAGGAATCAACTGAAATGTTGAAATATGCCCGGTGTAAAAAAATCCTGTATCCACACCAGCACTTACCAGAAATCAGTTAAGTTGTCTTTTGCCTAATTCTGCTCACAAACATAATAAACAGAGGATTCGGGCTGTGGTTATAATTTGCCGGGTTATGGGATTGGGAATCTTTGAAATTTGAATTTCATTACTTGTACAAAATACAAAATACAATATACAATTTCTAATATATCAAATTGAGAAATATAATAATACATGTATAACAAGATCTGACCTGAAGTTTGAAGCCAGTTTTCATACAATTCAGCCTGGAAAAAAATAAGTATTGACATGAAACCACATGGCTCTTTGCTTGGGTGAAAATGTAAAATGTAAAAGCAAAAATACATAAAACTATTAGATTGATAAAGGCGGGAACCTGCAGCTGAGAGGGTAATGAGTTTATAAACCCGCTCTGCCTCTGTAGCGTCTATCAGCCGGGACTCTGCGCTAACGGGTTCAAAAAGTCAACAGCAGTTTTTTTTTTTGTTTTTTTTAATACATCTGTTCGAAGATTCCAGTCGTAGATTCCAGACAATCCATTACGAGTTATGATTTGCATAGGATGCATAACTGCAGAGAATCCGAGCAGCGGTGCCAACAAGCAGCCACTAATGAGCAGTGTCAGGGAACAATGTGCTGTTTGAGTTGTGGTTCATTCACAGTCCCTCACGACTCCCATTCAAACAAGCTGTGTCCACCTCAGGCAGCCCGACACCGAGCTTCCCCGTCTGACGCTCCTGCTTCTCCCTGACAGGCAGCTTTACAAGTTTATACCTTGTTCGGTTCCCCTCGGTGCGTCTCCATGTTTGTGACTGCAGGGCCTCCTTGTCCCGACTCCACACTCCCTGCTGCAGTCGGCACAGGGGAGCGAGAGGAGGGAAAAGAACAGGTTGAAACATTTTTTCTGGGGTCCTGTCATTTTTTATCTGATCAGCCAGGAGCTGTTGGACCACAAATCAAAAGTGTGCCAAAGAGACGACAACAGAAAACACAGGCAGCAGCTTTGCATTCCAGGTCCCACCAGGAAAAGTCCCATCCCCGGGCCTTGCTTGGCCCACTTACTCTCTGTCGAGTGTCTTCATCTCCCCGCACACTCTGTTGTGGGATCCACAGATGAGATGTTTTCAGACTCTGACTTCACTCCTCGTTTAGCGGCGCGATGCCCCGCAGGCGAATCTGACAAGTTGAGCTGAGGAGTGAGCGTATAGAGGTAAATTAGAGGTAGATTAAAGTTTAATGCAAACAGTATTTTCAGTCTCCTACTGCAGTGACAGAACCCACTTGGTACGCAGCGCTCCAGGCGCTAACTCAGCACAAGCTAACGTTATTGATTTCTCTGTAATGAAATAAGTGAACTTGTTTGGACACGGGTTGGAACACGTGTAAAATCCTTTCTAACTCCTTGTTGAGTTTATCGGTATCAAACATTTATAAATAATATAAATGACCTTAAGTTACTATTTTCAGTTTATAATTGACAATGACATTGAATGTTTTCTAATCTAAACTTGCTCTTTGCTTATGAAATGAAAGACAGGAGACAAAAAAAGGAATAATTAGAATCCAACCCTAGAAAAAACAATCCTGGAAATTTACAAACTGGGAAAGTGATCCAAAATGAAACCATCAGAATCCCAGCCTCACTGTGGCCCTCCACGTACGAGGTGGAGTTTAACACATCATCGCCCGGAGAGCGTCTCAGCGTGTGATTAAACGAAATTTGGAAAAATTATATCATCATGTTTAACAGTTTTCAGCTTGTTGCAGAACAAAGGCCATTAAAATGATTGCACAGGATGGGCATTAGGAAAAATGCACCCACCCTTTTCCTCTCATGAGTGATAACGTGGTTGGAAGTGAGAACTTAACAAGTAGCAACTCAACCCTTGTTTCACTGTGATGATTATGAATATAAACGACTGATGATGTGTTTAACTGCAGCTCGTACGTGAAGGGGCCACCGTGAGGGTTCGATTCTGATGGTTTCATTTAACGTTGCTTTCTTAGTTCATCAAAACTGTTTCAACGAACAAAACCGATATGACAGTTGGATTTATTGAGTAAGCAAACAAGCTAATACGGCTACAAGCTATTGTTTCTACAAGCTTTACAGATTACACACAAAATATGAGGTTAACCCTGAAAAATGATATAATTGGCTGTAGCCTTCATCATTTTATGTTTAATATGTCACTAGATTTCTAGATTCTTCTTTTTATTGTGCAAATACAACAACAAATCGTGAATAGGCTAACGTGTCTGACGAAACCTGAATAAAGACGGAAACTGCATGAATCATATCTACATGCTTTTTTAAGGTTTGATCCAGGACCCAAAACAAACGTGAGGATCTTTATCAAAGTCAAGTTCGCCACCGAGAATCTGAGTTTGTGTACGAGCAGCATCTCATCAAGACGAGCTCCCAGTTGAGTCCTGATGCAAACAGCCTGAAGATCGACTCCCCCAGTTCCCTGATACCTGAACGAACCCTGGTCTTGAACTTCAGGCCATTGGGCTAAAGGCCGTGGGGTCACATGTCACGTTCTGCTCCACAGGTTCAGAGGTTCACCTGGAACCTCTCGTGCCTCTGGACATGAGAGGCTGTCACACACAGAGGAGCTGATCTGTGCACAGACATGTGCTCCACGCTGACCCCTGTAATGCAGACCTCCCACAGGAGCAGCTGCAACACATTTCTGACTCCACGAGATTCCTTGACTCAGCCGTTGACTCAAGTTCGCTCGGAGACAAAACAAAAACAAGATGCAGCTTTTCTAAGCAGCAGACTGAAGAGGTGATTTTACTGCACCGGGAGCGGTCGGGGGCAAAAGTTTGTGTTGACAGTGTCTTGATTGTGTGAATTTCCACCCTTCAGCAAGGTGTGTGGTGGAATCCCTTTGTTTCCTCCGCCTCATTTCTGTGGTTTCCAGCAGCCCATCATACTTTCAAATCTGCGCAGTTTAGAAACCGAGAAAAACCCCAACCAAGCCGTTAAACCCCTCCAGGCCAGTAGAGGCCCCATTCGGACCTGCCCGGGCATGCACCTGCCAAGCCCTTCAGTTCGCTGCTGCTCGGCTGCTCGTCTCGGCCCCTGCAGCGGATTCCCCCGGCATTCTGCCTCTGTGGAGGTCTCTGCTGCTCCCTCGCTCGGTCGAGACACGTCGCTTGTGGCTTCCGAGAAGTGAGGCGAAGCAGGCAGGATCAGCGTGGCACACATGTGGTCTGCATGCATGAGTCTGTGTGTGTGTGTCTGTTTGCACGACACGCCTCACAGCCCCCGAGGGATAAGACTCTCATTAGCACCTCGCCAAAAAGATATCCCTTTCATCTCGTCTGTCCGTACGGATCAAATGATGCACATCCTTTGCAAACAAAGACAAAAAGGCCGGCAGATCCACGGCCTGTAGCCTGAACAAGCTGCTGCCACCGCAAAGTCTAATTGATTCCATCAGAAAGCCTGGATTCACCGGCCAAGGGAATTATATCTCAGCAGTTTAGCTTTCCTGACTGAAACCTAACATATACCACAGGATGGCACAGGGCTCTAAATGCAAAAGTATATGATTCTAACCAGAGATATGAACTGATGGGGGAAAACACCAGAGTTCAAGTCCGAGCTCTGTGCACGGCATCGTTTCGCTGTGGTCCCATCTCACGACTCAGACATTAACGGGCAGTAACCAAACCAGCAGACAGTGTAATTAAGGTCCTTAGTCACTCAGTCACCAGACAGAGTGAAGTCAGCAACACTTGAACTGGGTGATGTCGATGGGGTATCGGCAGATGAGCTAATGTGGCGGCTCAACGCTCGGGTAAACTCGAGATTGATGAGGTCGATCAAATGAGTGAGTCTGCAGGCGAACATCAAACTGGGTAAAACAGAATTCTAACTTTCAACTCTGAAGTCGTGGGACGTGTCTTTGTTCATGCACACGAGTGCTTCTGCTAGTTCCACTGCTCCGTCTCTGTTTGAAACTCACGAGCTGTTTGTTGTGTATCAGCGTCAGTCATCAGGTGACTCACTCTGATTATGTGATCATCATATATCCATGAGACCAGCTGGAAAAGCCCAAAACCTGCCCAGCCTCACGTCTCAGTGCGTAAGCTCCCCTTGATCAGACCTTGATCCCCGAGAGCCTGCTGCAACAATGCTCACCTGAGATCAAATACAGTGAGCGGGGGGGGCGGGGGAGGGGGGCAGGGTTTTGGTGGCGGCCATGAGTAGAAAGCAAAAGTGCACAAGAGCCGTGAACCTATCTGAGGGGGGATTTTTTTTCACCGTGACTTCAATGGCTTAACTTTTGTGTCGGGTGGGGCACGGCGCTGCACTCATCTGTCAGAGTCAGTGGCTGCTGTGATTGGGTTGCGCCCTGCGGGGGTCCTGAGGTCATCCTGAGTGGCGCTCTGATCTGATCTGTGTCAATTGTTCCTCCGTGGTCCTCTCACGGCTTCCAGCGTCACGCTGTCCGCCAAGTGCCGGAGCGTCCACGCTGGTGACGAACTTGAATTGGCCGCACATCTCCACATCGACTGAAGTAACACAGAGAACTCTGGAAACACGGGAGGCACAGAAATATATAAACAAGACATCTGAGTCCGACTTCCTACAAACCAAAGTTTTGTTTAAGCTTGTCATCACAAAAAGCGTGTTAAAACAAGGGCACGGCAAACATCTCCTCTCCCTCTCTTTTATTTAATAGAAACCAATTAAAATTAATTACTTGAATGAAACTATAATGGTTTCTGGCATCTCAAGATGATCTGTCTCATGGTGGTGATTAATCCCTGCTCTGGCACATCAGCACGGGCCTTCTGGTGAGACATGCATCTTTAGATATCTTGTTTTTGTCGGTCACCAGCTCAGCTCAGCTCCTTTCTTACAGCATCAACTCCAGAACAAGCAGATCATTGATGGTGCAGGTGGTCTCGTAAATTAGAAATTGTACGAAGGGGCTTTTCCTAAACTCAGCAGACAGGTTCTTGTGTGTTATCTGTCAGATCTGCAGGTCTGTGTATGCTAACAAGTGCTTTGAAAAGTCAGAGCTAATAGCTTGTATCCCTGCCCTGAAGTGGGCCTATTAGCCTCCTCCTCCTCCTCCTCCTCCTCCTCCTCCTCCTCCTCCTCCTCCTCCTCCTCCTCCTCCTCGGCTGCTGCTGCTGGAAAAAAGAGACAAAATAAACAGGAGCTCCTGGTATAAATTACATTAAGCAGATAAGTCAATAAAACACTCCAGTATGAATGACTGTATTGTCACAGAGCTCTGCTTACAGTAAAACCTGAGATTAACACAGAAGCGGTCCCTCTTGTGGAGGAGCTTCTCTTTCACGGAGGCCTCAGGTCACCACTACCACCAGCGTCGCTGTTGTGGGGTTGAGTTCAGGGCACGGGCTTGTACTGTGAGGCGGGTGGCTTAAATTCCCACGTTCTTTAAACTTGTGAATGCCCCAGGGCTGATAAAACACATGCAGAGTTTGTATCTTGAAACTTTTCATTCCTCATCCGTTAGAAGAACTACAAATCTGACGACACATTTAATACCAGAATGAATTTCCTTCACTTAACGATGCTCTCCCTCTCTGCGCAGGTCCCTGGCCCTTGGGCAGCAGTACTCCTCTCTGGGCTCCCAACCCATCCTGTGCGGCTCCATCCCCGGCCTGGTGCCCAAGCAGCTGCGCTTCTGCCGCAACTACATAGAGATCATGCCCAGCGTGGCGGAGGGCGTGAAGCTGGGGATCCAGGAGTGCCAGCACCAGTTCAGGGGCCGGCGATGGAACTGCACCACCATCAAGGACAACCTCGCCATCTTTGGCCCAGTGCTAGATAAAGGTAGATTTCTTCTCTGTGCAAGTAGAATCTGTATTTTGCAGGGATGCATCTGAAAGTGGATTATGTGCCAACCAACACCCAGCTGTAAAAATGTGAGGCTGTGTAGCCGCGGCTTTTGCAAGCTGTTGCAAAACAGCAGCGTTTACCTGTTTTCCAGCCTGAGGCTCATCACTGCTTGTTCTCTGGGCTTTTGCTGACTAGCTGGAGCAATTACAATATTATAACCTTTCCTGGCTGCATCGAGAATCCAGCACAGCTACAAGCACTGACACATTATCCGACCTCCATCCACTTCAGTTTGCAGAGTCAGAGGCTTATTTTCTGTTATTTTCCGAGCGTGTTTACACTCTCACACATGAAAGAGGGTCAGCGAGGTAAACCCATCAACAGAGCCCGACCAGTGCAGGTGATATACTGGAGACATCCATCACACGCCTCACACTCAGAATACTAATTGTGCTTTAAGCGTCCAAGTAAACCTGACAGCGGGGGAAACAGTAGTTGCAGGTGTCCCCGCTTCGTTCACACTCCCTATTTATGAAGCTGGAAGTTTAGTGTGTTTGTGAGGCGGCTGATTGGAAATGAATTACCCTGTGTGTCAGAGGGGAAAGAATCTGGGCAGGACTGGGCAGCGTGAGCAGTCCAAGCTCCTCAGTCAAATAAAAGGGAGAGGGGAGGCCAAATGAGATTACAGGCAATAGAAAAGGACTGGGGGGCTCCGCTCAACCCCTACTGTGCATGAAGACCAGTGCTCGCCTCACACAGTCCAGCTCCCACGGACGCCCCATTCACACGCCCTTTTGACTCTGTCATGAAAACAGGCTGAAAGGGGATCTCTCCCAACCTAGCCTGGGTGTGCGCTCTGGGACAGGGAAGGGAAGGAAGCAAGGGGCGTAGGAAAGGAAGCAGAGAGGAAGGGGATGAAGGATGGAAGTGTTCGACGTTAGGGAGGAGAGCGCTACCAGCCGCGGGCACCGTGCGCTGCGTGTTGGCCATGGCGGTGCAGTTGGTGGACGCCGGGAGGAAACGGGGGGGGGGTCCTGAGGTCCTGTGGTGGGTGGTGGTGTATGGGATTTCAGCTCAGGGTGTCGGTGGAGGGGAGAGGGGAGAGGGAGTTAGGGAGTTTGGGGAATGCCAGCTCCGGGCAGAGCGGGGCTGCGGGGGCGCGAGTCGCTGGGCCCTTTGTGCGGATAATACAGTGTGACACAAGGGAAACAAAGGCGGATTGATGGGCCCAGCAGGTAGCAGGAGCTGCGCTAGCCTTGGCTACCAGCCAGGGCTCCCGGGGCCTAGGGCTCACAGGCCCATGTTGTGGAGGGCCCAGTGAGGCTTGCCAGGGCGAGCGGGGATGCCCAACCTGAGGACTGTGGGTCATCCAATCATGGACGGGTTCACTGGGGATTTAGACTGAAACTGCATCTTTTTACTGGGAGTGAACAGAGAAAATCAATGTATGGAGGCTCTGGATCTCAACAGTCAACACATGCCCGAAGTTTGTGTTTTTAAAATGTTACCAGACATAAAGTGTGTGTGATTTATGGGTTTGCAGCATCTGCGTTACATTTTCTCAATAAAAGACCACATCAGACGAGGCCTCTCCAACATGCACACAGTCACACGTCAGACAGCTTCAAGATTCACTACAAACACTGACCCTCGTGGGATCAGCTCAAGAGGCAAAAACACGGAGCATGAAAAGTGTATTTTTGTCGTGCCTTCTCGTTGAGGGTGGGAAAATATGAGTAGCCTCCAACCAAACACTAGTAAACTGTATCTGTGGCTTCTGTGGCAGCGGAGCAGCACAGGAATTTCTGGCTTTAGTAGCCGTTGTGGTCTGGGAAACATAAATTTAAGTCTCCGAGTCGTGTTCATACAAATTTAAGAACTCCAACGATGACGCAACCGTGCACATCAGGAGCAGAGGCCACTCGATGCTCTTGAGAAGTCAGGCCGCCGCTTAAGGCCACCTCGTACCCCTACCTGTGTGTGTGTGTGTGTGTGTGTGTGTGTAACAGAGCTAGTAGAATGTAACGTGTGAGCCACGGTAAGTGTGCTGTGATTGTGAAACAATGGTGTCTGGTTACATAATAAGCTGTTGCCTTCAAAGGAGGCGTAACTCCATCCCTCAGTGTTGGAAGAGAAGCGGCACTGACACACCGCTCGGTTTCACCAGCAGGCCTTGGGCCTTGGATGGAGGGGTGGGGGGAGGAGGGGTAGGACGGGGAGTGTGTGTGTGTGTGTGTGTGTGTGTGTGTGTTTGGGGGGGGTGACAACATTCCTGAAACACTATCCAGATGCAAAGCAGCGCACCTCAGGGATGACAGGAGGTCACTGGGATCCCACTGAGCGTTAGGCCGTCCTGACACCACCACAATGGGCTGATGTCACTGCAGGGACTCTGCTGCTCGGCTCCTTCACTCTGCGTCCTCATCTCCGCTGATCATCGAATGGAAAAAAGTGTGAACCGTGTTTTCTTATTGTTAAATAAATATGAGAGGTTGTGGGTTAGAGGAATGCCTTGCTGTGTTTTTTTTTACAGGTATGTAAATGTCGCTTCTCAAAGATGAAGTGTTGTGTTAAAAGACGTTTGCCTGGAGGGATCCTGTCTCCGAGGAAGACGGCAGCAGCACATGTTGTCCATGTCGAACAAAAGACTGACTCTGTCTCCCTGTCTGTCTGCGTCTGTCCCCCTCAGCGACCAGAGAGTCAGCGTTCGTGCACGCCATCGCCTCGGCAGGCGTCGCCTTCGCAGTGACGCGCTCCTGCGCCGAGGGCACGTCCACCATGTGCGGCTGCGACTCCCATCACAAGGGCCCCCCCGGCGAGGGCTGGAAGTGGGGCGGCTGCAGCGAGGACGCGGAGTTCGGGGTCCTGGTGTCCAGAGAGTTTGCCGACGCCAGAGAGAACCGCCCTGATGCTCGCTCGGCAATGAACCGGCACAACAACGAGGCCGGACGCACGGTAAACAGACACACGTGAATGAACTGTTAATATCCTGTGTCCATATTCTGCTCATGTTCAGGTTCAAAACTCTAATTTGGGTTTTAACTTGAAAAGGGTTTCATGCTCTTGTGTTCTGAAAACACATCGCTCTACTCAGTCTGTCCACTGCTGCAGCTCCTCTCTTCAGCCTCTGTCTGAAACAGTTGGTTTTCGCTCCTATCTCTTTAAGGACCCCCCCCCATAGAAAGCAGTCCGCTCTGATTGGTCAGCTGCCCCTCTCAGCCTCCGTCCTCGCTTTACTTTGACTTTTGTCCAGATAGTGAACATATTGAATATCACAGAACCAAACAGATCTGAGAGCAGAGGTCACAAGATTCACTGAGTATTGTGTACTCAGGTTGTGTTGTTGTGTCAGACGACCTCAGTGACCTCAAGGTGAAAACTGAAAGTGCAGCAAACTCTGAGCGATAAGTTTCTCGGAGACAGATCGAATTCCTCCAGGAAACTTCATGGTTCAGGATTTTATAATTGTTCGTGTGACGGGTCGGGATTTGGTTTTCGACTCGTCTGCACATTTCTGAGCTTCCACCTGAAAATGAGCACTCGACTTTGAATGACTGTTTAATTGCTCATCACTGCAACACACCCTCATTGCTGCCTTGCCCCCCCCCCCCCCCCCCCACACACACACACCTCGCCTTTCATGCCTTGCATCCCAATGAAATAAAAAAGCCCCTGACAGTCAAATATCCCACGCTTGATGAGTTCGGGGGGGGGGGGGGGGGAGAAAGAAGGAAATCAGCCCAGACTTAAAACATCAGTGGCCGCTGTCACCACCGGGAGAAACTAGAATCCCCGGCTGCTGGCCGAGGGGCAAACGGAGGGACCACACGGCAACAAGACAAGTCTTTGATGAGCGCACACAGGAGCAGTCAGAGATCACAGGCAGGAGCGAAGTGAGCGGCAGCAGAGTCGGGAGCCTGGTCTCCACCTGGCCCTCTCACGCTCCCCTACTTAGCCCCGAGGGCCCCTGGGACCTGATGTTGGCATGACAGGCTCAGTGTGATGTCACCAGTATATCCACCCTCCCTCCCCCCTCCCCCCTCCTCACCCAGAGGTTCCACAGCCACCTGCGTTCCGCCGCAGCCGAGGGGAATTCTGCGGCTATATTTAGACGCAAAATTAAAGCACAACACAATCACAACACAAAGGTAGAACTGGCCCCGCGGCAGCACAGTCCCAGGGTGAGCCAGTGACTTCACAGGGAATCAGGCGCTCTGACTCCACAGCTGCACCGCACTTCAGTAAACTGCAGCCGGTGGCGTATTGTTATTCTTGGCCGGCTCCGAGTCTTTAGTGGTTTTGTTCGTCTGCATTATTGAATTTCCTGTTAAATTTCTAACCATCGGATTCCATCAGAGCTGAGGTGGCGACTGTCACACGAGTTGAGTCACTTCTCAAACTAACACTTTGAGGATGAGCACATTGTGAAGGAAAGATTCTTTCAGCTTTTTGCTTTATTCATTTAGTTCCTGTGGAAATTGTTAATAAAAGTCCACAGATCGAAGGCTCCACCGGTCGATGATCTTTTGGGGTTTATTGATGAAGAGAAATAAATCAGAACATGTGGATCTGCTGCAGTGTTGATTTCTACAGAATCACTACAGTGAAAAGTTTAAATATTCATGACTGTGTCTCATCAATCTGCTGAATCTGCCGCGACTCCAAGCTGATGGATCTGCCACTCAAAGCCGAGGGGACCTTTTGATCTCAAGTGTTGCTCAAAGGCATCAGGAAATAAAAGTAATTCAAATGTTTAAAATGTTGAATACTTGGCAGATCCATAAATAGCCGCGTTTTGGTTTAGATCAGAAGAGACGTGATGTTTTTTCACTGTTTCTTTCCTCTACTGTGTTCTAACGTTTTATTTGTGAATTTAAAAGTTCCGCAGAGTTGAAAAGACCAATACGTACGCATCATTGTGATGTCACAATACCCGACATTTGCATAATGCACGTCGGAGGTGGTTGAGCAATCACGACAGATTGGACCAGCTGGCCAATCAGGGGGCCTTAAAGAGACAGGAGTGAAAATCAAGTGTTTCAGACAGAGGCTGAAAAGAGGAGCTGCAGCAATTGACAATTAATAACACTTATTTAAAAGATCAACTTGAATATAGTGTTGAGATTTTCCTACAAGTTGAACCTCGATGTGTCCTCTGTCCTCAGACCATCCTGGACCACATGCACCTGCGCTGCAAGTGCCACGGGCTGTCGGGGAGCTGCGAGGTGAAGACGTGCTGGTGGGCGCAGCCGGACTTCCGCATGCTGGGCGACTACCTGAAGGACAAGTACGACAGCGCCTCGGAGATGGTGGTGGAGAAGCACCGGGAGTCGCGCGGCTGGGTGGAGACGCTGCGGGTCAAGTACGCCTTCTTCAAGCACCCCACCGAGCGCGACCTGGTCTACTACGAGGGCTCGCCCAACTTCTGCGAGCCCAACACGGAGACGGGCTCGTTCGGGACGCGCGACCGGGTCTGCAACGTGTCGTCCCACGGCATCGAGGGCTGCGACCTGCTGTGCTGCGGCCGCGGCCACAACACCCGGACTGAGAAGCGCAAGGAGAAGTGCCACTGCATCTTCCACTGGTGCTGCTACGTCAGCTGCCAGGAGTGCGTGCGCGTCTACGACGTGCACACGTGCAAGTGAGAGGAGGCCCCAGGCAAACGGACTGCTGGACTTGAAGAGCTGCCCCCCCCCCAACCTCCCAGCTTCTCCAGACACACACACAGAAACACACTCAACTTCTACACCTTTAACCCCCCCCCCCCCCTCACACTAATGCGGATATTTAGCTAAATTTAACTTTCCCTCTGAAGCTTTAGTCCACACGCAAACAGCTAAAACTACGGTGGCTGAGAGAGCTCAACACACTGCAAATTAAGAAAACAACTTCTGTCACAACACATGCGAATACAGAGACGGCTGACAATTGCGGAAGCGACGCAGGAAATGTTTCCCGGGGACCCAAAGAAGTGATGAACGAGTCTGTAGTTCAATGCTTTGTGAAGTTCCATCACCACTGACGGGTAGCAGACTTCACAGAGCATTGAACTACAGACCCGTTCATCACTTCTCTGGGTCCACTGGAGACATTTTGTTTCCGCTATTTGCAGCGTTTCTGTATCATCATGTTTCATCAAATTGTGTTGAACTCTCTCAGCCACCGTATTGAAACAGTAATTTCCAAAAGCAGAGGGTTTCCCTGTGAATATGTACAACGGAGCCTTTGGGAGACAATGACATCACCAGCTCACATCGTGCATGCCAGCTGTTGCTTTGTGTAGTGAGTGAACACCAGAAAACAACAACAACAACAACAACAACAATGGCGGCTGTAGGACGCGGTCACACATCCACTAATGTTTCAGTGACATGTGTCCGTCTTGAGTTCAACTTCGGGGATGGTCATGCTTCTGGTCACGCTAACAAACGTCTCCTCTGCTATACGATGGATTGCCGGTGTAGACCTCAGCGCCACCTACTGGCCCGACGTGTTTGCTTGAGCGTTTGAAGTTTTCCTGAGGTTCTGTTTAAAGCCAGAGGGGGAAACATCTGAATATCCACAGTATCACAGACGAGGACTTCAAGTTAAAAACACACCTGCACTAGAATCCGTCTTCTGAACCACAACACCCGACCAGGAAGTGTTGTGCGAGCTCTCTCATCCCTCTTCCCTGCAGCATTGGGCCACGGCCCCCCCAGCCCCCTCCCCTCCCCCGACCCCCCCCAACCCCGTCTTTATTTATTTCCCCCCTCCATGCCCACACGATGCTTGTGGCATGTACAGTAACACTTTGTACCTGTGAGATTAATGCAGTAAAAAAAAAAAAAAAACAGAAAAGAAACTTTCAGACTCTCTTTGCTTTTAAGTAAAAAAAAAAAAAAAAAAAAAAGCATTTCTCTAACTAACACCTCACCGCTCCGGTCAGCCTGCCCGGTTGACCTTTACTTTGATTTTATTTTTCCTTTAAACTAAACCAACCTCTAAACCGTCACTTGGTCCTAAGTGATATCGAGCACGTGGGCAGCCCCAGGAATCCGTCACTTTGAGACTACTGATTGAACTACGAGCAGCGGGCGCCAAGCGGAGCGGCCACCGTCCTGTGTTTCGTAAACAAAACTACTGAGCAGATGAAATCCTCAGTGATGCTCGTCCCTGCTGACCAGCGCCGCTGCACCAGTCAACCAGGGGGAAGCCTGGAAGACATATATGCTACAACCGGATTTTATATCCCTGCATTTCTGAAATATTACCAATGGGCTGGGAGTGGAGGTATGCAGGAGGGAGAGAGTGTGTGTGTTTGTGTGTCTGTGTGATCCACATGCTCAATCCACAACAACTCTACACATGTTTATGCACTATTCAGTTTCACATAACTCCAGTTGGTAAACATTTGAGCATTGTTTCTGTGGTGGTTTGTTCCTGGGTCACAAACCTGTAACTGGATTGTTTTCAAACTAGCTAGCGAGCAGATAACTGGTCTACGGCTGAATCTGAGTCACGCTTTACGAGCGAAGATCGTTTCATCTGAAGCTACGTGCAATCATCAAGGAGACTTTGAGACTTTAGGCAAATCTTTTATCACTGTAATAAAAAAAGGGGGGACATGTGATGACATGTGCAGACCAGACTGGATTCTGATTGGCTGTCACATCCTTCCTTTACCTCCATATCCCCCCCAGCATGATTTATGAACTTATTAAAATTGTTGTGATATTTGGCGCCCAGAAAAAAAAAACAGGATCTCGACTTTGGATTCCGAAAACATTTAAGATAGTTATACAGGATGTGGATGTGTGTGTCTGTGTGTGTCTGTGTGTGATGGCTGCTAGCGACACAAAGGTGAATGGATGGAGGGATGCTTCATGGATGGATGAGTGGATGACTGGGACAGGCTGCCTCTTTACAATGGTGGAACAAACTGGGAGGTTTCCATACGACATGTTCTGACAGTCCCACCTGCTTCCTATCAATTATATTCAACAACAACAACACAATCTGTTGTGTACAGGCCGTCCTCTCTTTGTGACATAGCTCAGCATCTGCGTCATCTTCGAACGCAGCCTCCACCTTTCTGTGCTCCCTCCCACTCCCCCTATACACCCCCCCCCCCCGCTATATCCAAAGTTTTGTACAAATGTTTTAAAGTGAATAATTCCCTTTTTATTTTATAATCGTAAATGTTATGTTTTTATAAATATTATTTATTATACAATGTATATATCTGTATGACTGAGCTAAGATTATATATTTGAAGAACAAAACTGTGTCGTCTATCTCGTGTTTTTTTCCCCAGAGGTGCGCGCACACACACACGCGCGCACACACGCACGCACGCACGCACGCACGCACGCACGCACGCACGCACGCACGCACGCACACACTTTTAAACTAAACTTTTCACATATTGTACATGGATCATTGATTCAGAACTTCTATTTAGAAATTGTGAATTTAAAGAACAGGTCATTTATTATATTAAATCTTCTTTTATTGTCATTAAATGCCAGTAAACCAACAAATAAACATCTTCATCCTCTCGGATCAAACACATATGAAACCACGCACAGGTTTGAACTGGTTGTTATTAGCATTGACTTCCATTCATTGTGTTGAGCTTAAACTACACCTTAACCTTTAAACTCAATTCACATCGAACATTAATCTTAAACTCTGAAATTAAGTTTAGCCTCATTAGGGGCCGCGCTTTGGTCCCAATAAGGTCCACTGGTCCTGACAGGGTCAGTGTGTTTCGGCTGGAAAAGGTCCTAAAAGAGGTGCAGAAACAAACAGGCACACACACTAATAACTGTTGCAGAAGAAAAGCAGGGACGATGACCACCTGCTGTAACAACACAATTTCCATCTGTAAGACTTTTCATTAATGGAGGAGTAGCTGACAACACGTGTTTCTGATTGGTTCAATTCAACAACTATGTAACGACTTTAAGATCTCATGGATCGTTTACTTTTCCTTGGTAGATGAGATGCTGTAGTGCACCAGGCTTTTCTCAGGGTGGAAGAGAAACACGCTGAGTTTCTTGTTAGTATTAGAATCAATTTATTCATAAAATGTAAATGCGAGTGAACACAAAGAAAGTGAATATGAAAAACGTAACAAAGTGAGATCTTCAAGTTGTGGAATGATCAGATCACAAGTCTGTGCTTACAAACGCATGCGGCCCTTATGAACAGTATGATCATTAGTGTTTTTGCATGTTGATCAAGCATCTTTTGCCTTCACATTATCATATATAAAATCTAAATGGAGTCATCACAGCACAGTCTTTGGGAAGCACAATATATACAGACACCACAAACACTGCATATTCTTCTGATTTGAATCATCACAGGAGGTCGCCTGGTCATTTGCTGCTGCAGGAAGCCGCAGTGCAGAGAGAGAAGTGCTCAGAGGTTCAGGGATGGGAAGGAGGGAAGGAGGGAAGGAAGGAAGGAAGGAAGGAAGGAAGGAAGGAAGGAAGGAAGGAAGGAAGGAAGGAAGGAAGGAAGGAAGGAGGGAGGGATCAAGAGAGATGGAAACTAGCCAAGTCTGCAAGAAGAAAAACAAAACATGAAATGTGCGTTATTTATCACTGTTGAAGTAAAAAAAAACGTACAAACGAGAGAAACATGAAAATACTTACGCTCCTTCATCCCTCAACAGGCTCAGGAACTTGTCCACTCTGTGATCGGGATCCATCTGAGAGACAGAAACATTACGTCTCAGTACGGACACGGGGAAACAACCTCACATTTCCCAACAGGTCTTTGTTTTCCTTCAGAACAAATCGATGGTTTAACCGAGTATCCAGAAGTGAAGGTGTTGAAACATCGGAGCTCTTTGAAGAAGCGGCGGGTCTTGGAGTTCGTGCTTCAGTTTGAACAAACAGGAGGAGCGGAGTGGAAGTCAAATTAATGGCAACCTGTGCAATAACTTACAGAACGTCTGGAATCGCCTGTAGCCACGAGAACTCAGACGTGAGAGCAGGGAAGAGACATCGGAATGAGAGGAGAGACGACAGAGAGAAAACCAGGAGCCTCACTGTGGATGTGTTTGTGCGTAGTTGTGCAGCATGTCTCGGCAAACACATACTTCATAGGGCTTGGGACGGGGTGTGTGTGTGTCTGTCTCTGTGTATGTGAGAGAGTGGGGGCTGCAGGGTGCAAAACATGGCCACATTGGTGCATGGTCCACATCCCACAGACACGCAGTCAGCAGGAGAAATCAACACCAGGCAACGAGTGAGATTCAGGTCAATTTCTGCAGCGACTTGTTTTGTCCGGAAACCAAACAAGATGTGGAAGCCGAGTTTTCAGATGGAGTCGCCACCGTGGGCTTTAAAAACAGAAAGGTCCTGCCACGGGAGGAATGGATGAGAAGCGTCCGCTCTTAACAGAACAGTCGGAAGTTAGTTACGATCGGGCCCGAGATAAGATTTATCTAAAAAGAACGAGGTTTCCATGATTCTGAAGAAACAGACTAAAAACAAGCGGTGCAGCAGAGACGGAGCGACCCTGATGGCAGTGCCGTGGTTTTGCAGGGACATGTAGTTTAGAGACAATGAAACACGATCCAGGATGTTTTTAAAATCTTTAAGACGCCAAACCGCAGCCGAGCGGTTTCCACTACTCGCAGACAGAATTTTAACGACAACACAGAGGAAAATCCAAAACTAAAGACCTGGTCACATCTAAAACCAATAAAATTTCATTTCAGTGGAATCCGTGGATTCACTCACGAGCACGGAGCGAATTCAGCATCGGGGCTCGAGTTCAAACTCAACTTTGGTGAACTCTGGACGCGAACTCGTACCGTTAGCGACAATAAGAAACTGGACTTCTGTAGAAACATCTTGTAAAACCAGTGGAGTCGCCATCTTCTGGTCACGTGAGAGAACGTGTGTTTCTGGGTCTTACGCACTGGCTTCACTTTTAGGATCAAGGTTTATTTTTAAAACTCTTGGACAGATGAAGAGAGACCGACGTCTTATTTGAGAAATACGTTTTTTAATATTCTTGTTATGTATTTGCTCGGTGAAACACAAGCAGCAGAAGAGAAATGATTCTGAGAACAAGGACAGTGACAGATGTTAGTGGACTTTATATTTAGATGTCTAGCCGTGCTATGTCCTGCCCGCTGGGTGTTTCTCTGGGGTTAATCATTGTTATTTTGGATAATGTAAGAACACAAGTCAACAAACATATTATATGTTTATTATATAATAGTTCTCGTAATAAAGAAGAAGAATTTCATATTATAACTTAAAATCTATTTGACTCTAATTCGGGTAAAAACAGAAATGACTGATCCAATTTCGAATGTGAAAAATGCAGAATAATATTTCCTCTGCCAAACCATAAAACCCAGAAAGGCCACTTTATAAAAAGTGAACGGACCAACTACACTTATTTCTGTTCATACGACTGGTTCATTGAAAAGAAGCCAGGAATCTGTCATGCGCTGGAATCCTATGCTTTCACTTTTGTTTCCACAGTTTCTTCGCCCGTCTCATCTGTCGGCCCGTTGGAGGACGGATGTAAATTGTGAGAAAGCTGAAACCAGGAAGTGTGTGTGATTGTTCTTATGAGAGCCTTCCCTGGGATTCAGAACACATTCATGTCATTGGGAACGCTGTGTAGAGAAACGTGGTTTCATAACTATAGGAGTGTTGGACCACGACTGTTTTGCAGGAAGGTTTGTGAACTGGAAATGTCCTGAATCCTGGAAAGCTCAACAAATCATCAGCGAAGCCGCAACAGTTTTTCATTCCCGCTGATCTACGACAGCGTTTGGTGCACGAGAGACAGATTCCACTGACGGCCGAGATTGATGGCGCGATGTAGAGGAAGAGGAGGGACAGGCCGCCCAAGCTCAGACCACACTATTAGAAAAACAATAACACGGGCTGAGCCAATTTGGAAGTTGTGGACGCGAAGTGAGCCTTGCTTTTCATATTTTACATACACCCATTTCGACTCTATCGGAAACCACATCAGATTTATCATAAAAAAACATCAGAGCCTGTAGATGTGATTATTGTACTGACGCACGGTGGTGCCTCAAGCTAACGTCAGCATGCTAACCTGCGCTCACAGCAAGCTGATGTTTAGCAAATATAATTCACCATCTTCATTTAGCATCTTAGCAGCATCATCCAGTACAGACCTGGCAACCGACCAGGCCAACGAGAGCCCCCGCCAGAACCCAAACCAGCAGAACAACCACTGCCCTCACTGCAGCAGGTTCAGGAAACACAGCTAAAACCAAGCAATGCACAGAGATGCTCTTTCTCACCTGCACGGCCATTTCTATCATCATGAGCAGCTTTTTGATTCCAATGAACAGAGTGTGGTCCTTCACAGCTTTTGCTATGATGGCCCGCTCCTTCTCCTGGAAACTGCCCAGCAGCTGTGGGGAGGGGGCAAAGAGAGAGGGGGCACTTAAATCCGTGAATTTATTAATTGAATAGGGAAATGCATTTAATAATTATACATTTAAAAGGATTACAACTATAGAGCTGTTGCCCGGTCTGAACAGCATCAGCAAGTGTTCAGTGTGGGCATGCGTCGGTGGGTGTACAGTTTGTCTCGTTACCTCCAGAGCCTCCACCAGCTCGTCCGCACTGGAGATGTTGGGAATGTGGATGGTGGTGCTGAACGTGTTTAACATCCTCATTTCCTGGAGGACGTCTTTACGACTGGTGGTGCCAATGATCAGCAGCTTACGGCCCTGAAAGAGAAGCAGATTCATTCATTCATTTGTTCATTCATTCATTCTCTTCAGCTGTTCTTTCCTCAAGGGTCAAAGTAAACTGGATTCTATGCCAGCAGAGTTATGTTCTTTACTGTAATGGACTCACATGGAGTTCTAAGAAACCAAATACACTGTTGCACGGGTGAAGCACGTCTTAAACAAAAGAACAACTTCTTATACACAGCATTATGATTCAAACATATGTGATAATAAACAGGGAAGAAAGAAAGTACCCATGATAGGACGGAGGAGATAAACATCAACTCTTCACATCAAATTATAAAAGAAAGTAACCTGGTACAAATTCAGTTCAACAGAACTACAAGTGGGAGAATGGCTGTGGTGCCATGAATAGAATAAATAACAATAATGACCATAAAAGAGATGGTGGTAGCTCCATGAAACAACCATATATATATAGTTTTAAATGCTTCCCAGCACCTTGTCTAAATGTTTCCAGTCTTGAGCTTAAGTGTTGCCATCACTCAGTTATTGCAAAGGCGAGGGTGCTTATGGTAGTATATGATTCTCTGTATTTATCTCAGCCACAGTGAACCAGATTACGCAGAAAAGAAGGGAAGAGACAGAGAGAGGGATGAGACGGAATCAGGAAACAACAGAAGAGAAGACAAATACGAGCAGAGAAGAAAGAGAAGAGGCAAAAGGATCCTGGCTCCACTAAGCCGATGAGCTGGACCAGGAGAAGACGACGACAGAGGAGAGGCAGAGGAGTGGCGAGAAGACAGGGGGATTATGGCTGCTGGCTGCCCCCCCATGGCGTGGGGGGTTGTGATGCTGCATGCAGATGAGGTGCCACACAGGCGGTGCTGCTGCCAGGTCCTGGCTCTCTCACAGAGCCCATTCTCCTCCGTGTCCCCCTGGCCTCCCCTGGCCCCAGGCACCCCGCTGGGCCCAGCGCTTTACAACCCCAGAGGAGCACTGCAGCCAGGCATTCACCACCAGGCCCCGCGCCACTTCTCATGCACATGCAGCCATATAGTGAGCTATACTCTCATTCACAAACCCATCAACAACAGACACACACAAGCTACAACCAAAGAGACTATGAGAAATGGGTCTCCACCACCACCATTCACTCGGAGCACAACAGGCCTGGACCAAAACACTGGCTAATAACCGTACACTCACACACAGTCGCTCACACATGATGCCAGTCGCAGCCAGAGACCTCCAACAATTCCTCTAAGGACTTTGCATTGGCATCCACAGGATCTGCTGCCCTCTTTCTGCCACCTGAGGACTAGCAACGCCACAGAGGGTAGAAAATAAGAGTCTCTTACCTTAGGAGGAGTTTTCTTCAGCAGCACCAGCAGAGCTTGTAACACCAGGTTGGAGAAACGAGGACCGATTGGGACAAAGTCTGATGACAATGATTAACAATAAATCATTACCTTCCACCTGGACAAGATAAAATACTGTAGCTGTAAATGGTAGTAGAATATGAAAAGTGTTTTAACCCTTACCCAACAAGCGTTCAATGTCGTCCACGACCACACAGCTCAGCTGGGATTTGTAGGCATTTTCAAATATCTATCACAGAAAAATAAAAGTTCAATCAAACCAACACAACTGGAATTATGTATCATCAGGATGCATGAAAAGTAATGTTTATAGTAAAGATTTGTTAGTTCTGATTTCAAAGCTGTTTCTATAAAAAAAACATACGTACAAATATTTTGTCTTTGTGGCCTTTTCACGACTCCCATATTTTAAACAACCCCTGAACTTTTCTAGACCTTTGTTTCAGGACTTTCAAGAGAACATATTAAAAATAATAACAATCATTTCAATTTCAATAGGGCCTTTCACTGATTTCGGTGCTTGGGCCCTAAATATACAGGTGTCGAGTGTTACCTCTTTGATGGCTTGACACTTTGCGATCTCTGAGTATCCGATCATCTTGTCGGGGGAGCAAATCTTGATAAAGGGGAACTGGGAGTCTTCCGCAATCTTAGCTGCCAGTGCTGTTTTACCGCTGTTCGGAGGACCTGTGAACGATCAAACAAACCAGGACATACTGCAGTTCAGTTTGTGTTAAACTGAGGACGTGTGTGCTCATGTTCACGTGTTCTACCTTCCAGGAGCACGGAGACGAGGGGCGTGCGGTCGCTGTTTTTCGTTTGCTTCACCAGCAGCTGCCCGTCCTCCAACACCGCCGACACCGGGTCGCCCCACCGGATGATACCATTCATGATGTAGCTGGCATAGTCCTCCTGGTTGGTACCGAACGCCTGGAGGAGAGGAAGAAAACTCACAAACTCACACTAACTGGGGTTTGTGAAACCTGACTGAACACAAACTTCTAACTGCACTAGCTTCTCTACTTAGGCAGTCTGGACACTGTTGCTGTTGCTTTTCTGACTTCTGGGCATTTGTCGGTAAATAGCGATGAACATTTGTGTATTAGCTGTACTTGCTTTATTAAAGGGGCTCTATTTTCATATTAATTCGATGGGTTTTTGTAATACAATCTATTATTTTCATAAAACCTCTGTGTAGAGAAACTTACAGGCTTGATGTCATTTGTCAGCGACGTGATGAAGTCCAGCCGACTGATCTGCAGCTTCTCCGCCGTCTCGATGTTCACCTCCACAGTGGTACTGGCCTAAACACATGAAGCAAATAATGGGTCCCATCATCACTGGATAAACTCTGTGCCCCCACTAGTGAAATCCATTACATGAAGTGTCGCAGGTTGAGATTGCACTGTGTGTAGCAGTTGTGTGTCAGCAGCGGAAAGGTCAAACCGGGAAGAATCAGTAAACGTCACCAGACATGTGTAAGGCCCCTTGTCTGTTATTCATCATCACCCTATAATATCTGCAGCTCTGTGTGTGTTTCTGTGAGTGTGTCTGTGTGTGAGTGAGAACACCTCATCTGTGTGTGCTGCCGAGTTGTGTTGAATTTCAAACTATGCACCTGATAAAACACTACATCTTTTTCTTTTTAAACCATTTAAACCCCAAACTTAGAATTACCAGTCACACAAAGTGAACATGTTCATAAATTAAACATTAAGTATAAATGTGAGTCATGATACAGGAAATGTCTCTTGAGGATTCTGACCCTTATATGTCTGTTCATGGCGGTGGACTGTGCAGCCCTGACTAGACCCTCCAGTTCGGCCCCGCTGAAGTTCTTGGTCTCCACAGCCAGCTCCTTAACGTCCACGTCGGCGGCCAGCAGCTTGTACTGACGCATCTTCGCTGTGTGGATGTGAAGGATCTGAATGCGGCCCTTCTCATCCGGTAACCCTGACAGAAGAAGATAATGTAAGTTTAATTGCAAAATTGTACTTGAATCGGTGCATTAGGTCATTTATGTTGCCTGTCTAGATCATAGACTGTAGATAAAGATGGATGATGAATCCTCCTGTTGTACAAACATGAAACAAATCCTGATACAGGTGCTGCCATCTTGTAATTGTGGTTCTTTTCTCACCAATCTCCATCTTGACCTCCAGTCTTCCTGGCCTCAATAAGGCATCGTCTATCAGGTCCGGCCTGTTGGTCATCCCTGAGGCAGGAGCAGATGGACAGATCGGGAGAAAGAAGGGAAAGCACAAGACGAATGAGACAGAGGAGATAAGTGCAGATGTTCAGAGATAACATCAGAGTCTGGGAGTTTGTGTGTGTGTGCATGTGTGTGTTGATCACCTATGACCAGGATGTTGTTGAGCTGCTCTACTCCGTCGATCTTGGACAGCAGCTGGTTGACCACGGTGTCGTGGACGCCGGTGCTGCCGGCCATGCTGCCACGCTGCTTACAGATCGCATCGATCTCATCGAGGATGATGATGTGGAGGCCGCTGTTGGAACCGAGCTGCTCAGCAGAGAGACGAGGACGATAAAGATAAAACTGAATATATGCATCATGATAACATGCGTTTACAGCAGCAGCGAGATACATGACACCAGTGTTGAGTAAAAACAGTTTCTTGAATTTGTGACTATAGGTGTAAGAAATTCAAGAAATTCAGTTTGACCGATAAAAATGTTTTCTTCATCCATCGTTAAAAAGACGCCGTCAATGTTTTTCTTTCACTCGATTGAATAATCAGAAGTGACCGTCGACAGAGAGACAGATGGAAAATCTAAGAGCGCTGCAGGGTGGGGGGTTATCTCTCCATCTACAGTCCTGTCAGTCTCAGACGTAGCATTTAAAGCAGGTGTGGAGCTGCCCTTATTACACACTGGATAGAGTGTGTGTGTGTGTGTGTGTGTGTGTGTGTGTGTGTGTGTTTTAGAGGGAGGTCTAATAGGAGGTCAAAGACAACCCAGCCCCTCATTAGGTGGTGAAGAGTGACGCTGGACGCTGGTTTCTCACCGTCCAAACACATCACTGCTGGGTTTCAATTCATAACTGACACACACACACACACACACACTAACACACACACACATACACACATGAACTCTATCAAAGCTATAACAGCAGCCTCTACTTAGAGGATAGATCTCTCCACTCCTGGAGAAATTAGTTTTCCTTTTGTTTTGATTGATGAGATGCTTCTCTGTATTCCAGGGGGATTATTGCAGAACACATGAAGATAATAAATTCAGACAAGTTGTAGAAACACAGGTAACACATATGGAAGCTGTAATTACACGTTTGTCAACATTATTTGTCTAATAATAAAAGGTTGATTGCAGTAAAGACCTGGATAAACCCTCATGTGCATGTGACTGTAGTGTAAAGGGTCCTCACCCTCTTCTGCTCTTCCTCAGCGTCTCCAAACAGCTTCCTGACGTTGGCCTCAGACTCCCCAACGTACTTGTTGAGAATCTCGGGGCCGTTGACTATCTTCGGCTCCCGGGCCTTGAGCATCTTGCCAATCTGTCGTGCCATCAGGGTTTTCCCGCAGCCTGGGGGTCCGTACAGCAGGATCCCCTTCACATGCTTACAGCCTGGAGACAGACGATCAAGGGAGAGACACTGAGCACCGGGCAGCAAATGTTTCTACTCCTCATAAAGCTCCAGCAGTTCTCAAGCAGAACTGAAAGTGAGAACTTTTTTCCACTGGTTCAATACTGGTATTAGTTATGTAATAACATGTCACAGCATCTTAACTTGAACATACTGCATTCCCTGAAACGAAGAAGAAAATCTATATCACAAATTATTATTTTTCTTGTTTACAATGAATTTCATTGTCTTTTTTTGGATCAATATTTTCCTCGAGCTGCAGTGAGACTCCAAGGTTTTATTGTGTGGGATCAATAACATGCGGCTTTGATGATTGCTTTGTGATTGTTCTAATAATGTACGTCACAATAAAAACATGCTTGTGGAGACTGTGAGCTCTCCGCTCCACCACCTTCACAGTGCGGCTCTCTTAGTGGCCTTTTGCACCTGCCTGATGACATTTAGCACAGACTGAATGAGAGGCCCCTGATAACCATCTGAGCTGCCATTTGGGCCCGCTGAAGGAAAAGCAGCCGGGATGACGGGGGGGGGGGGGGGGGGGGGGGGGGGAGTGATGTGCTTGTGTCAGGGTCTGGGAGCGAAAGCACTGAAGCTTCTGTCTGCCTGCTTCACCTCTCCGGGAGCAAAGGGGAGACAAGGTGACATTTTCTAACTTTTGGTCCAACGAACACACAAAATGTGCAACACACACATACACATGCACACGGCCGCTCTGTCAGCACCTGCACTCCCCACGCCTGCCAATTACAGCTTTACCTTTAGCTGGATGCTCTATCACAGCATGCCATCTCATTACAGCCGCCAGCTGGCCACAGCCAAAGGCCAAGTCCTGCACACAACCACCCGGCTAAAGGTCAGCTCGCACACCGCCGGACACTGCCACAGGCCCATGAGCAGTGTGGGTCAGAGGGTGTGAGTGCATCAACTCAAACCAACGTGTGCATACGCCGAGTTCAGATTTTGTTAGAACAGGTTTTCACAGGAGTTCTGGATCAAGGATTAGGACTGATGTGACTGTGTGCGTGTGTATGGAAAGGGAGGGTGATGGCTTTCATTAGAAATGAACTGCAGCTCTTTGAAGAGTGAATCATCACAATCTGACAGCTGTCAAAGAACTATTAATGAGTGTGCGCAGGGATCACTGTCAGGGGGATGCCAGAGTTTTTAGTCACGGTCGAGGTGGCACAGAGGAACGCTGCCTTGCCTGCTCATTACTGATTCTCAGCTTTGCTGACACATTTCTCAAAGGAATTAATAAAAGTTTTGTTTGCCATAATGTTGATTTACGGATTAAACACAAGCTGAACAATAAGCAAAAACAGTGATTATCTTTGGCAGTAATTACTAATCAGTTCAGCACCATCTTGGATTCAGTTCTGAGTGAGAAACAAAAAAAGTCTTCATCTTTAAACACTATATCCTTAAATCACTTATTGAATTCCACTTAGTAATAAAGGGACATTTTGCAGTAGATTGTGTTTAAAACTTTTTTTGTTTGACAGAGTTCCTGGAATGATTCAACTTGATGAAAACGTGAAAATGAAAATGTCCTCATTATACAAATGACTTGCAGCGAGACTGAACAAAATGTGGAAGAACATAAACAAATGAATAAGTTATGGCGAGATAGACAGAAAGAAATCGGGGAGGGGGCCTCACCCATCTGTTCGACCAAGTCTGTAGGGAAGACTCGGGAGGCGAAGGCTCTGCGGAAGATGTCAGAGAACTCCTTGTCAAGGCCGCCGATGCCCATCTTCTCAAAGTTCCAGTCGGGGCTGATGATGGACTGGCGAGACTCTCGGGTCTTGGCTTTTCCTGGAGGGAGGACACAAAAACCATTAAGTGAATAAAAGTTTGAAACCAAAGGGGACGTCCTTCTTTCCTACACTGAAAATCACCAAATAGATCCAAACAAACATTTGAAATGTTAATGTTAAGTAATAAGCTGTAAGTTGCCACAGTCACAAGGAGACACAACTAAAGTGCATAAATACATGTACAATATTTAGTGTCTGCTACAACTTTTATTACCTGCTGCTTCTATTGAGTCTCATCTGAGGCCTTTTATTCAATTCTGTCTCTGTGACTTTTAACTGAGACGTGCAGCTCTCACTAGACGAGCAAGACGTCCTCAAATTGTAAGTGAAAAGATGAAGATGATGCTCGGCCCGTACGTTTACATTTAAAATAGATAAATACATTTAGTCTGTGAACAATTAACTCCCCCACAGTGTCAGACTCCTGTGGTCAGACTGCACCCCCTGCTGGAGAAACTTACACATGGCACAGTTCTGTTTTCACTTCACACTCGTCTCTCACAAGTTTATCTTTCATTCAGCTTGACCGTAATACATGATGCTATATATTATTAGTGACCATCAGTCGTGCACAAATTTTCATATAAATATATATATAAACACATCTCAAACTACGGACAGAGCTAGAGAGTAATAGTGAGTGATTTCAGTTCCAGAACTCACCAATCAGAGTCATGGACGAGGTTTCTGACTTCTCAAAAATCACCTGACTGTTTCCCAGCAACAAACCAATCTCAATCTGAGGAAGGACACAAAAAAGATGATGATGAGTCAAAGTTCACACAAAATGTGTAAATTAAAAAGCTGTAGTGCTACAGAACGGACGTGTGTTCCCCTGATACCTTCGGTTTCTTGCCAGAAGCTTGTTCTCCCCTCAGGATGCTGGGGTCCATGGCCTCAATGTCTTTTATCACTAAGCCAAACAGCTTATCACAGAAGCTGAAGCCCAGCTAGAAGAAAGAAGACGAGGACAGGAAAGAGATTAACATACTTACATTTAAAAACATTCATGTTTAATTCAACTAAATTAAACTTGGACATAGGCACAATGTTAACCCCTCAAAGCCCTGAGCACCTGCTGGCCAGCGCAGAAAGCCTGGTTGTTGAACTGCTGGAGGAATTCGCCGGCCATCTTGTCGGAGTCGTACGGGTTGCTGTCCACGTTCTTCTTCTGCAGGAAGTCTATCTCCACTGTCATGCTGCTTATACACTGCTTGGACTTGTCAAACTTGTAGTTTGTTACTGGAGGTGGAGGAAACAAAAACAGACAGGGTGTGAAATTTACAGTTTAGACAACAACATCATGACCTGGATCATTACTGAAGACATCTTCCTCACATTGACCATGTTTGCTGCAGGTCCTGATATTCTGGATATTCCTGCTTTGATTTATTGTATTTTATAACTCCTTCTACTTTGAGGAATATTCAGCTTTTTCTGCATTATTGGATTTTACAATGAGACGCTGATAACGGCCATGAAAACACTACTGTGTGAGCTTGTCATTAAAATACTAATATCAAATATGAGTGCATTCAAATTCTGTTTATTTACATCTGCATGTTCAAATGTGTCTGATTATGTAACCACCCAGTCTGATAAATTATTATTTTCATCTGTTTTCAGACAAGTAAACTGGGTCTGGACATTTTCCAGACCCAATTCAAGAAAATCTCGAGCTTTAAAAATGAACCTTACCTTCAACCTCTTGGCCAATCGATAGGCCTGCCCACTTTCTCTGTAAATAAAAAAAGAACACATTATTACAACACATTAATGCAAAAGAAAAACGCTCTGTTCCCATTTAGCCATCGATAAGGCAAAGATATCAGACAAGGGACAACTACAAGCACAAATAAACATACTGCGCATTTCAGGGAGACATCAGTGCAACGTTCCTCTGCAGTTGGAGTCTTATTTCACAACATTTGTCTGTATTGGAATAACATTACTCAGAGCTGTAGATTCCATGTCCACTGGACCCTACCAGGCCAAGTATGAGTTTATCAAATTCAAAACAACTTTATTTGTCCCCGGAGGGCAATTCAATCATTGTTATCCAATAAACACCTGGTGAAAATAAGACCGTTTTGAGGAGGTTACAGTCGTACCTGTGTGCTGTTGTGGCTGCCAAGTTTATAGACGGAGGCAGAGCAGGCAGAGACAGGCAGAGTGAAAGAGGAGAAAGCAGTAACAGACAGATTCAGACAAACACAGAGGTCCACGCAAAGAATCCACAAAAACAACAAAGCAAGAAAGCTCAAAGGTTTAGTTTTGCATTCATGGTTAAAAAGAAAAATGTGATTTTAATGTGAAATCTGACTATTTCTGCCCTCAGCACCATGTGAACATTCACAGGTGCTTTGTAAGGAAAAACTGTGGATATGTGGACATCTGCTGGTCATTTCAAGACAATACAGGTTTCAGGCACTTTGCTTCGAAGTCGACATTTATATCGCACAGCTTCCCTCAGGTGACAAATCACAGACAACATATTTCTCTGAAACGATGAACCCAACCTGGGGCAGACTGAAGGCGATGGTCCCGGAGTTGACACTCGGATGCTTCTTCAAGGTGAACACAAACGTGTGGTTTAAATTGCGCACGGCCACGTGTCTGCGTTGGGATGAACAAGTTGGAGACAAAAGGGAATAACAAGTACAGAACAAGTTGTTACTGGTTGTCTTGTTTTAACTAGAGCAGCTTAACATGAAACAAGTTTATATTTCTTCATCACGCCGTTCCTCTGAGATCTCTGTCAAAGATAATTCTTCATCTTAGATAAAATAATTTCCCAGTTTAGGTCGAAACTTTGAACCACATCTCTTCAGGCTCCATGACAACAATGCTGCCCTCTGCTGATGAGGATTTTGAAATGCATCTTCATTATCCACTTTCATTATTTAGTTGAATGTGTTAAAACACGGGGGCACAAGGTAAATAGCAGAGTGAATCATCATGGTTACTGTTACATGCATCAGGAGGAAATCCCACTCACTGTTCAAACTGTGGCTCCTTCTCATTGATGACGGCACAGTTGGTCAACGACAGTTCGTCTGTCGGGCATCGAGCCGCTTGCATCATCTGGACAGACAGCAGAGAAAATAATGCAGACATTGACTTCACTGAGGAGGAAATGTCTAAAGACAGAATCCAAAACAGAGCTGCAGATAACGACGGCTTAAATTACAGATTATTACATTAAATTCTCAACTAGTTGTTCAGTCTATGGAATATTAAAATCTTATGTTGTCCAAGTTATTTGAGAAGCTGGAGAAACAATTAATCAATGATCAAAATAGTTCCTGTTGAGCTAATTGATCAACAGATCGCTGCAGCTCTAATTTGAATGATGTACATTTTTTAAAGCTTCTACTTAAAATTATAGTAAAGAAAAATCTTCTACAACCTTTACACGCAATTGCTTAATACACAGTTTATGACAAAACAAGGTAGCTTCTGTGTACTGAAAGGATAGTGTCTGTATAGTGAATATTTTAATGCACAGTACAACATCTGCTGCATCTGGATTGTTATTCTGGACTGGTATGGTTAATAATTCATGTAATAATTCATGTTTACAATCCAAATAGACGTCCAGACAGTTGTGCATCTACAGAGAAAGACACTTTGTGTGAATCCGCACTCTTGAGGCTTTGCTCCGACTTCCCATCAAAAACCACTATGACATACATGTTGCAATGGATCACTTCACAGTTCAAACTGGTAAACTGGTGAAGCCTCTGTGGAGCTTCAGCACAGACGACTATTACTTTCCACCAGTAAAGTTCCCACTCATTCTAATCTATGTTTAAATGACAAGCGCCTGCAGGTCAGAGTAAACCCAGATTCCTCTGCCTTTAGCATTTTTAATTAACTTTTATTAGCACTGTCACAAAGATTAGTCCACAACATTGTTCAAAGCTTGAATCAAGCTTTGTAAATATACCATTGTCATGTCAAACAAGATATGCAAAGATTTCCAGTAGAGCCCGACTGATCTGGTTTTGTTTGAGGAGAACATTTCTGCTCAAGTGAAAAACCCACTTACACTGGAAGAGAAATTATAATACTAATTGAACCTTAAAGCCGAGTCCTAAAAGCAAAGGAAATCCAAAGTCTTTCCTCTGCACCACAGATTGTGTAAATTGCATTCTTCGCATTGTTCACATAATCACTTGAAATGTGGAAGTGTAAATGAGGAACGAAACAGTCCTAGTATATAAAACCATTTAACATCATCTAAATTCTACAAATTGTTATTTTCTCTACCCTAGAATGGGCCTTTTATATTTAAATACTTTATAACTACACCTGGACCGGGTCCTCTCTTTAGAGACCGCCATGTTTTTAACTGTAAAGTAAACTCAACACACCTTTTGAGTGTTTAATACAACTGAAGGTTTCCACAGGTTCTATGTGACGGTTGGAAGTGGAGGGTGAGGTGAGACACTTCACCACTAGGTGTCACTATATCCGACACACTGGACCTTTAATGAAATCATTAGACAAATAAACTCAGAATGATAAGACTCTTTAGTCGCAGCCTGAACCACCTTCATGAAGCTGCTGCATTAGACTGGGAAACTCCAAACTGGTTCCAACACAGAGACGCTGTGTGGACTCTGCAGCTGCTGGTAACCAGGATCCTCACACCAGTTCATCTGACTGGTCCTCCTGTTCACGTTGAGCCATTTAATGCTGTGAGCTGACACTTCCCTCCTCTCTCCACTGAGCTACCATCGATTCAGACTAGTGCAGCCACTTTTAAAACCCTCCAGCTACACCTTCCTGTCCAGTATAAACCAGTGACTCGGTTGTCAACGCGTCGAGCTGTAGTTGTGTTGAGTTAAAGCTGAAACCAGTGGTTAGCCGCAGCCGGACCGGTCACAAGGTTTCTACTTCCGGGCTACGTACCAAGTTTTGAATGACAAGTAGTTCTGCCACACACACACAGGCTGGTTCTGCGCGTTTAAAACAGACTCCGGTCGCTTTTGTTTAACGTTCAGCAGTTTGTTATTGTTGTGTGTTTGTGTTTGAGTCTGAATGTCGGTTTTAAAGTCACTCACGCGGGCGCTCATCTTTGTTTTTCCTCCGTTTCTTCTCCTCCGCCTCAAGTGCAACTCAGCGTTAACGCTCCGAGACGTGCAGGGGGCGGGACCTCCGTACGCACGGTGATGTCATCGCGTACACGGCGCGTAAGGAGGACCGGAAATAAGTTACAGCGGCGACAGAAACTTTTATTGTAATAAAGAAATAAATATGAATAAAAATATGTGCATTAACAATTTACTTACTCTCATAATCATTCATAATTTTTATTTGTATTTTCTAATTTGGTAAAATTTTCATATTGTTCAGAGGAACTCGTCATGGTTGTTTTTACCTTTTGGCAAACTGCCTTTTAATCTGTAAAACGTTGGTAACTGTATATTCATCATCTTGAATAGTCTAATCTAATCTAATTCCCTTATCTGTCTTCTTTTAATTGTGTAATTATACTTATTGTTGTATATTGTGGATTTTGACTCAGCGTTTTTATTTTTATATCTACAGATGTAAGTTTGTTGTGTGTTTGTTCACTGTTTCTTTGTTTGTCTGTTTTCTCTTTAACATCAATCTGCCTGGGACTGCAGAAGAAAGACTAACTCTGGTACATGAATATGAATCACTGTTTTGTAAATGTTACAGCAAAAGATCCAGATCAGACTGTGCATCTTTCTAAATTGCTACAGCTAAACAATTAACACAGATCTTCAAAAAAAAATGATATTCATTCACAGACAAGTCTATCTTTCAAAACCGGAAAGCTTCTTCAACCTTGGACTTAATATAGTACATTTTATTACAGAGTCATCAAAAGAATTTCACACCACTGAAAATGGACATTCAGCAAATAATTACTTTTTGTCAGTTTGCTTTAATTATTAAATTTTTTATTATTTGCTTTACAATTTGGTGAAATTAGGCCAAAATGGCCTCTATATCCAAAATGGTGGGCTTCCTGTTGTGTTTTCACAATGCACCTCTAGACTTGTTTGTGCGTCTGGTGTCACGATTTTTGTGAAGATCGGTGAAAGCCAACTGAGGGGGTTTTCCTTAGATGATAGTTTTTAGGGTTTTGAATTTCCTGCAAACGTTAGTGAGAATTTGAGCAGGTCTTGGCCCTGAAAAAAATTCAAAAGGGAAATAAAACTCCTTCGAAATACAATAGGGCCTCTCACTGTCTGTGCTCGGACCCTAACTATCAAACTGGCAAAACTCTCAAAGATACATCAGCAGGGGGCAGCATCCACCTTAAATCATGACCACTTCAGACTGTACAACTATGCATAGAGGAATTGCTCTGGTTCACCAGTAAAGCTGAAAGGACAAAGTCCAGCAGCATGGTTGCTTCTGCCACTTTGTGGAAGGCACAGACTGTAGAGGAGGGTTGGCAGGAAGAGAACAAGACACTGAAAAGGTAAAGAAAACGACTACAGACGAGTAGCAACCAACAAAGGGATTTTAATCTTGAAAAGCAATGTGCTGTTCCTGAGAGGATGAGATCATTTGGTTTCTGGAAAGGACTTCACTGTGCCCCACTCATCCGTCATGTGTAATGTAGGAAAACAGAAATCATTAAGACTCTGAAGAAAGACAAGATTGATCGTGAATCCCACAAATGAGCACCGGTTTGAGGACATGGAAACTAATCGGCGTCATTTAATAAAACAAATGACATAAACACTAACAGCATTTATCCAGCCTTGTGTGTAGTTAACAGTGATCAGCGCTCTCAGCCTCAGAGGCCTTTGTTGAAGTAGACCTGTTGTACTTTGTCTCCGTATTGAGACATGATGGAGTCTCTCAGCTCCGGCTCCAGCTTGGACACGGCCATGGAGCTGTGAGAGAGAGAGGTGGTGATGAAGGATGAGAAGGAGAAGAGGAAGAGGAAGAAGAGAAGCGTGGTCAGAATCAGTTTGATTATACAAACAAATGCTGGTTTCATTGCTTACGCAGATTAAACAAACCAATCATCGCTAATGAGAACATGATTTTCTCAGATAGTGAAGTTTCTTTGCTTCAACACACTTTAAGAGCATTTCTAGGTCACTGCACCAGATATCAAAATCAAAGATTATATTCAGAGGAGAATCTTCTCCACATTGCCTCACGTCTTATTTTAAAAACTAAATCACAAATTCACTCAACCAGACAATTATCTAATCTTCATTTCCCCAAACACACATGTGTTGTGCATGTGTGTAAACTCTTTAGTCGATACTCCAGCTTGTACCCAAGTAAAGTACAGAAACGGGTTCATTACCATCTCTGAGGAAACAGGGAGCAGGCAGCCGGCACCATGAAGATTAAACTTTAAAAACAGAGAATAAAGAAGTTAATTTTTTCTGCCATGAAAGTCTCGGAGGACATTAAAGATCCTGTGAACCTTGAAACCTGTTTGACTTACAACACGCCCACCAGCATCACTTGAATTGGTCCGTGGAGATACGTGATTCTCTGTGAAAAGACAGAAGAAGAGTTGAGAACAGATGCACACAATCGTGATGAGGAGTGTGACGGGGGGGAAGGCAGTGAACACAAAGTTCTCACCTGCATGAACTTGTACTTTTCCACCCTCTGCATGATGATGGGGAGAATAACTGACAGAAGAAAAGAGAAACACATTAAGAGAGGAAGATTCAGTGACGTATTTATAAAATGAAACTTCTCTACATACTCATTCCTGGTGCAGCCATGGTGATCCGAGAGATGACCACCTGTGTGATGCCTTTAGTTGCAGCTTTCTACACAGGAGATAAACCATATTGTCAATTATATATATAAAAAACAGCTATACTCTGATTCACACAAATAAATGACAGTGTGTGTGAAGGTGTGTCGGGGGTGCTGACCGTAGACTGGCCCAGTTTGTTCCCATCTTCATCTGTGACAGCGATGCCATTCAGAATCTCCCTGAGAAAGAGAGAGAAATGATATTGAACAGTGATGTTGTGTGTCTCTTGCCACCCGTGGAGCCACATTGTTAGACAATGACATGCTGCTTGCATGGATAGAAACAGATAACGCATACATTTGCATTTATTCTTAAATTATATAGACATTATATTCACATTTGGCCTCCCCACATATTTTATTACAGCCCTTAAAGCGAGACACGTCTCACCACTATGTTAATATCAGTAATGCAGCATGAACGTTTCATTTATCATCCAATGCAGGAAATGTAAAGCTGTGTTTGTGTCTTCTCCGCTGGAAAAGACACTTTAAATTCACCAATGAAATCTGCACAATATGAACCACATTAACCCCCCCCCCCCCCCCGGCCTGCTCCACATACATTTCTTTCAGGAGTTCAAAGAGAAACACAGCAGGACTCACTGTTGCCTCATCATAGGAATATTAACACAGTTGGCTGCTGCCACCGCTGCAAAGGGAACCCAGCGAGCCACGAGAGGAGGAGCTTTCTGCAGGAGGAAACGATAAATAGGGCAGGTGTTAAAGACACAGGCCTCAATACAGAAGACAAGTTAGGGGCTGCAAACAGCAGTCCCATTGTGATACTACAGCAGGTGTAACACAATAACAGTGTGATAACAGTCAGATTTGGTGAAAGGACATTTGAAGAGACACAGCATGGCTTCTGTTGCCTTGGTCGCACTGAGGACTGTAACACATGTTCCTGACAATCTCTTTAAAATGAACTCAAAGTCTTACAAGCTTGAACTGGGGCCAATACCACATTTCATGTTCTTCTTCACTGCACAGAAAGAATCATCCAACTATCACGTGACTAATAAACCATTTGTATATTCTCTAAATGTATCTTATATATATATATATATATCACTGCTCCTGTTGTCTTCAACCACTGAGGAAGATGATGAGATGGGGTCGAAAGGACCAGAAGTGGATGTTGAGTCACCGGAAACACAGCTGCTCTGTTTCTAACTATCCAGACGGGTTTGGTGATACAAAACACAAAGCGCCCAGTGATTCCTGTGCAGGTGCAGGAAACAGTAAGTGGGGGTTTGTACCTTTGTGTAGAGGTTGAGTCCGACTGCTGTTGCCAACGCTGTGCTGGTCGCTGTGATGTAGGCGAATCCAATCTGCCTGAGACACAGAGGACAGCAGCTGGTAAACACTCATCATCAAGGTCCGATACGCGATAGAAGAGGGTAGACAATAAGTGAAGCGAGACGACCATTGGATAGATGTTACTTCACCCGATGTATTTAACAGCCTCAGAGACCATGGTCAACTTTTCTTCAGACATACATAATCACAACCTCCTCCACTGTCACCAGGTTGTTATTGTCAGAAACTCTTGACTCACAATTATACAAAAGTAAGGGATGCATGGAAGTCGGTAATCGTTTGAAACGGACGTATCTCTTCTCCAATTAGTTGGTAACACCTTTATGATTTACACTTGTCGTATCCAGATGAGATTTAATTCACTTGTTCATATTTACTGGCATGTAGACTTCTGCGTAAGATCGACAAACAGTGTTAATTGTGTTGTTTTTGTGTCAGTCCTCCTCCAGTCCAGAGGGTGGCTCCTGTTAGAATGTGGATCGTGTTGGATTTGAGACGTGGAGTTTACAGGAACTTACTTGGGAGTGATTGGGGAGGCGGCGTTGCGGTTGGTGTAGTTGACCAGAGCGTTAAAAGACTGATTCACCCACTGCCAGAACACCACGGCAGGAACTGTCCTGGAAACACAGAGTTATGAGACCATGACAGTTTCCTTTATGGGGTTAAAAAGCAGCTCGTCCTGTTGGCTCCTCACTACCTGTAGAACTGCAGCATGCAGCCGGTGATGGCCATGCCTCCGGGCACCTGGAAGGACATGCGGCCAATGAGGTTCATGCGGTCTCCTGTGTCTGGGTGGAAGGCCGAGTCGTACAGCTTCTTAGCAAAGTGGAGCTGCTCCTCAGTGGTGCCGGGAGGGATGGATCCGGCCCTGCAGAGCATCACACAGTGGAACACACTCACTACCATAGAATGAAGTAGACATTTCCACGCAGTCAGCGGCCTGCAGACACATTCCTTTGAAGCCTCTTTTGAGTTTTGACTATTTTTTTTCATGTTGAAACTTGCAGGGAGACACAGCTGAAATGCACACAACGGATAGGGGGAGGGGAAGGTCATAAACATATTTAAGATATCGTGTGACATTTTTGTGCTTCTGCCTAGAGCTCCAAATACTGATTCATGTCATTATGCTTTTTGTTTCTCACACATTGTCACTTCCACATAGAGTTTTGGACACAGGCAATGGTTCTCATCACCAAAAGCTCTTGAATTTGTTGAAATCTTCTTAATAAACGTTTCAGGCTCTTCACCAGAGTTTTCTGTTGGCGAGACCGACTCCTTTAGACTCTAGCATTTGTATCTCCGCACAACTTTCAAATGAACTGCTGCTGAAACACAGAAGTTATAGTTTCCTTTCTTGTTTCGTACCTGCAGCTTTCTACAAGAGCTTTTGCTTCGTCCAATCGCGAGTCAGGTAGCAGCGCTGTTCGACAGTCGGTGACGTTGAAGAAGTATTTCAGTCGGCCCATAAATGTGGACTGATCCCATCGAGGAGCGTCGATGTTGAAGGAGCTCGAGGCCATCGTGGTGGAAAGAAAAGAGTCCCAGACCTAATGCATAAAGAAGTTACTCTCTGCAGCTGAAGCCTGGAGAAAGAAGGAGGAGGAGGTTAATGTAACAAACTGAATTTAAAAAATAAAGAGATGATCCAACAGGAGACCTCGGCTGCACCTCACGTCTTTACCAATTCACAGTAAATGAATGAATTACATGTCTGGTTCATGTTGGAGTTCGTTCTTGATAAAACCAGCGAGGCCTCAACTGAGATGATGTAACATTTACAGATTGTTACTCAAGTTCTTTTACCCTTAACTCCAAATTGTGTGTGTGTCTGTGGGGGGGGGGGGGGGGGGGGGAGCCACAAAACCAGGAGCCACAGAGATGCAACAGCAGATTTGAAGAAGAAGTTGGATCCATGATTATCTTTCTTCTCTTTCTTTTACAATAGAATGTTTTTCTTTTGACATTCTGACAGTTGTTCCAGGGAATAATTCGTAAATCTTAATGAAAAAAAGGCTCATGAAGCAGATTTCTATTAGTACGAGCGGTTTAGAGCAGCTTGATTGAATTTAAGGGGACTGTTGGGACTTGGCGCAGGTACGTGCTCCACTGAGTGCCCTTCTAGTTTTCTATGTTGTGCATCACACCAAGTTCTTTGGCTGTAGCCGCCTCCCAAGCTGTTGTAAATATGCTGTTTCCTCACATGCCCCCTTGGGTTCCGACTCATCATATCTCTAGACAAACATAAACTCCTGATCCTGCCTAAAAAAATAATCTCTGGCTAAATTTCCACTAGAAATCATTGACCACCTGCTGGTCAATGGTTCCACAGGTCGTCATTCTGCGTTTTGTGCAGCCGCAGCATTTTGCTTCTTACTCTGCATCGGGAGGAACTACAACCTGCTGACCGCAGCTCAAGACATCACTTCATCGGATCAGAATTATTTTTATTTGCCATGTATATTTGCACATACAGGAAATTGCCTTGGTGTGGTTAGTGCACTTTATCATTCCATTACTAATCATTTACTGCAAGAATTATGTGAAAAGTGAAATCTCCCAGAAACACAACGCTGCCCCGTGTAATCTTCAGTAAATAAAAGTCCAAATGGGGAGAGGAGTGTATCAGTGCTCTATGGAGGATCCGCCTGGTTTGAACTGGATTGTTTGTTTGGGGAAAGGCCTGAAGAACTGGTGGGGAACATGGATCAATCTTCAAAGAGACTCTTGCATGACACGTTGATAAGAAAATCAGCGAAAACTGGCACTGACAGGCTGCACAGGACGAATCATCCTTTGGAGAAACTGGGTCATTAGACTGTGAACAAAAGACTTCACCAACAGATTCATTATCTCAAGTAAAAAGTGGGGAAATTGTTTTCCACAAAACTTTGTGGAAGGGATATTGTGTGTGTGGGGAAGAAGCTGATATAATTTGGTGTGGAAACAGAATTTGTTTTGTCTCGTCTCTTATCTTGGCTGTTGTCAAATCAACTACTAAACAAAATAGTCGTAAATGAACTACTCAACATAATGATCTCAGCTCTTCATGTGTTTGGTATGTGCAGATGTTTGTGAAAACACAGCTGTCAGTCAACAGGAGCTGGGTAAGAGGAGAGTATTTATAGATATGATAAATGTAAATAGTGGTGGAGTAGTCTTATAAAGAAAATACTCAAAGTACATTTCGTGTTGTGACTTTTTGCAATTTGCATTGAGTTGAGCTCTCTCAGCCACCGTACTTACGTGTAAGGACATATAAACAATATAAGTATAAAAACAAGACCAGCTTTGTAGAGTGAACTGGTTGCACATGAACCATTGCATTGCACAGACAGAACGAGTGTTGCCGTTAAGAGAGTTATGTCGAGTAGACATATATGGAAAATACTCAAAGTACAAGTTGTGAACTTTAGTAGTGTTCAGCTCAAAGGCTTTCTGAGGTGGACAAACTGGATCTGCAAGCCAGAGCTCAGCAGCTCACATGTGATCCCATCTATGAAACTACTAACCAAGCTGGTTGGGGTTCGAGGTCGTGTGCGTGTGTGTGTGTGTGTGTGTGTGTGTGTATGTGTGTATGCAGAAAACACGTTAGATCACATGTAGCAGAAACACATGTGTGGACAGAGTGGGGCGAGCTGCAGGGTGTCAGGAGAGACAGAGGAGTGCAGACTTCCCAGTAGAGTGATGCAACATCTGCCAGAGTTTACCAGTGGTCCCGTGGACGAGCAGGAGAAAAGAGGAAGATGACGAAGAAGAGACAGACACACGGAGACTGCAGCTCCGATCACAGCTGGATCTTACCTCAGAGACGCCTCCGCAGAGCAGGAGCTGTCACAGTCAGCCCGAATGTGATCATGGAGGCTCAGGGCACAGTGGAGAAATGTGCACGTGGCAGGTCCTCGTCCAATCACAGGCCCGGGCTGCCACCACCCCCCTACAGCCGGTCAACACACACACACACATACACACACATACACACGCACACAGGGTCACACTCAGACACACACAAATTGACTTGAACTCAATGTTGTGTCGAGTTACCTACTGCTAGCCCTCATGCTAACTAGCTAGCACATTCGCTCCCTGGTAGCATGGCGGGTTTCGAAGTCTCGTGCAGAAATGAAGGATAATTATTATGAGCAGTAACTAAAAGTAACGCAGCCACAGTAAATAAATACAAAATGTAACGCGCGGGTTTTATTGATTGACACACACTTAGCATGTGGCTAGCTGCTCGCTACCCCCCCACGTTGCAGCTTCGATAAGGGTGCGTTCACGTGGTGTTGGGAGAAATCGGAAAGAGAGCGAACGCCACCTGAAGTTGGAGCGACACGCAACAAAAAAATATTATTTTATTTTACCTCGTTCATTTTGTTCATTAAATTTGCTTATGAATATCTTAAAATGAAATAACTTCATTGAAGATGGGGCTTTTTTCATCTTCTTACCCTGTTGTCCGACAGCGCGTGAACGCAGCACGGGATCGAGTTTTTGTACGTATCCGTGCGTGTGACGTCACTCCCCTTAGTAACCCTCGGCGGCGTCTCCAGGAGAGAAGCAACAAGATGGTGAGTTCCACTCGGTCCCGATTATCCGATGTCCCCGCGTCTCCCGCGCCACAACCTGGACGCAGACCGTCGCTCACCGTCGCTGCGGTTGTTTCACCAAAGAATAATCTGCGTGTAAATTTGTCGCGAAGCTGCCGAAGAAGCTGCGTCGTCGCGGAGCTCCGTTATCATGGGGGGTGGGGGGGGGATTAGCTTTAGCAGGCTAGCTGTGTTGAGCTCTCATTAGTGAGCAGCAACAGATGATGGGACGGGCTGCTAGCATCGTTAGCATCGTTAGCCAGGAGCTTTACCCATCACCCAGAGCCATTGTGGCGAGAGGAGGATGTACTGGGAGGTTTCTATGTGTAATGGTGGACCTGCCGCACCAGTGCTGCCCCACCTCACTCTCTCTCTCCCCCCTGTCTCCTCTCCTCGCTGCAGGGATTGCTGTCCATCCTGCGGAAGCTAAAGAGCACACCGGACCAGGAGGTGAGGATACTGCTGCTGGGGCTGGACAACGGAGGGAAGACTACCCTGCTCAAACAGCTGGCGTCCGAGGACATCAGCCACATCACCCCCACACAGGTGAGGAGACCCCCCCCCAATTCAAGACGGTCACTAAGAGAGAAAAGATCCGAGCAGGATGATGAGATTCAACTTGAATGAAACTATCACTGAACTGTGATGGAGGGTGGGTGACGTGTCCGATCCCACAAAACACTTTGGTTTCAGGGGGAAACGTGTCTAGCCGACTCTGATGTAAACAAAGTCAATAGTGATGGAATCAAATTCGACTCAAAACAAGGTCATATACACCGTGTTTTTAACCTTTAGCTTGTGCAGAGTGTGCACGCCAACGTGAGCGTGGCTCCGAGGACGATAACAACAAACATTTAGGCTGAAAATATGCTGTAAATTACTTTGTTTTGAGGCTAATTTGAACGTTGAGGCTTACGATGACACCACAGGAGCAGGATAGAGGCATGTGGTTTTTATTCTGTTGGTTTCGTTTTTTTTAGGTTTGAAGACGTGGTCGCCATTTACTTCATTTGATTTGGATTTTATTCTCTGTGCTGTTTACCTCGTAAACTCCAAAGTGTTTTGTGGACAGATTTGTTTTCATCTGGATCCATGAATCATGTCAAAATATATTGAAGAAAGACAACAATTCCTGGAAGACAACAATTCCTGAGTCCGCATCCGGGTGTCTGTTTGTCGTAGCCATTCTGGATGGATGTTGATTCCAGGTCTGACCAAGAGGCCTCAGCCTCTTCATGTGACACAGACACCACCATGTTGAGACTAGTGCTCTTCAGGGGCCTGGACTCCTTGTTGTTCTTGTCCCTGGAGACAGATCTTCAAGTCTCTGGCTGTTTGTTTGGGCTCGTTGTCATGCAACAGAATCAATTCTAGACCGACGATCACTCACGTCCTTCATACTGCCCCGAGCTTTTGCACCTGTCTGCCACTTAAACCTAACCCTTGTTGTAGAGTAAGAAATGTTGAGAGGCTCCTCTGCAGAAGGACGAAATTACCTTGTGTTTCCTGTTCTGATGCTCTTTGGTGTTTTCTCCAGGGATTCAACATCAAGAGCGTCCAGTCTCAGGGTTTTAAACTGAATGTCTGGGACATTGGAGGCCAGAGGAAGATCAGGCCCTACTGGAGAAACTACTTTGAAAACACTGATGTGTTGGTGAGTGGACTTTCACAGCAGAGACCATGGTCAGCTCAGCCTCGGGACTAATTTAAACATGAGCACATGGAGGAGCTTCTGAAGATGCTAACAGGAAGAACCTCCATTTTGTTTCAGATCTATGTCATCGACAGCGCAGACAGGAAGAGGTTCGAGGAAACCGGGCAGGTTGGTACTGGTTCATATTTAATCTAAGTCCTTTCAATTGACAAGTGGGGTCCTATCTGTTATTATTATTGTTGAGGGATTCATGTCGTCCATCTTTATATAAAGTCTGTGGTCAAGACATTATTTTATAAGTCTCACAGGAGTCAATTCTTTATATTTGTTATTTTACTGAGGCAGTCTTGAGTCTGTTTATGTCTTTGTGTGTAACCAATCGAATGTGTGTGTGTGTGTGTGTGTGTTACAGGAGCTGGCTGAGTTGCTGGATGAAGAGAAGTTGAGCGGCGTTCCTGTTCTCATCTTCGCAAACAAACAGGATCTGCTGACTGCCGCCCCGGCCTCCGAGATCGCAGAGGGTCTCAACCTGCACACCATCCGCGACCGCATGTGGCAGATCCAGTCCTGCTCCGCCCTCACCGGGGAGGGGGTTCAAGTGAGTCGAGCTGTTCCCGGTTCTCTCCCCTTTTTGTTTGTGATCGTCTTTCTTCGCTTCCTCTCACCATGTTGTTCTTCCACTTCCAGGAGGGGATGAACTGGGTCTGCAAGAGCGTCAACTCCAAGAAAAAGTAGCTTCTAGTCTTCTGCTCCTCAGGAGGAAACGACAGCAGCAGCACACACAGACACACACACACACACACACACACACCCTCCTGAGCCTTAGTACGATGGGATATACCTGTGAATGTAAACACACTACTAATCCAACATGGACTTGGAGTATTACCCCCTGCATTCCTCTACCACTGTTTTGACCAATCCCAACACATCATGCTATATCGGTCTCTAGAAAGAGGAGATGGTGGTGGTGGTGGTGGTGGGGCTGCCGGAGCGGCCATGCCAGGAAATCCACTCCCTCTGCTCCTCCGCAGTCCACCTACGTCACCACCAGTGTCCCAGCCAATCCCAGTCACCGCCTGCAGCCCGTCACAACCTCAAACATTCCCGTTAAAACCGCTTTCATTGGAATTCCAGCTTCTTCTCTTAACTGTTTCGCCCGCTGTCCTGGAAACCAGCTCAGCCCCCCCCACACACCTCCATCCTCCAATCCCCAGCTCCATCTCTTTCTCTGTCTCATTCCGTCAGTTTTCTTTTCTTTTTATCATTCCACATCGGCTGTAAGCGCGTTTCCTGCCCTGTTTGAAGTGAGGTATATTTTTGTAACTGTTTTATTTATGGTGAAGTAGCCGTAGAGTGCTTTGAAAACAACAACCAGTGTGTGTGTGTGATTTTAAGGAAGTTTGAGAAAACAGTTTCAACTCTCCCCGATAAAGAATATTACTGTACATGTTAATATGTATAAAAAAAAAGATTATGAGGAACTACATTTTTTTGGGGATCAAATGTAAATAGCTCAGCCCTGTGTTCATGTGTTAGTTCATGCACATGTTATAGAGGATTCGTTACCCTGCTGTACTTGGTAATCTATAATGTTTGCGTATCTAATATGTGCTGGTAGATTTTTAACAGAGGTATGTACTGTATGTCCCGATGCATTTCCACGTGCGCTCCGGGCTCATGAGGGAATTCACTCGTTGGGCGTCTCCTTTTGATATTCTTGAATGTAATCTGTCCAGAATTGAAGGTACTGTAGGTGAATTAAAAACGTGTCTCAGAAATCATGTGGTTCTGTTTATTGAGTTATGTTGCTTCCTGCACTAACAGGAAGTGGAGGGAATGGGTTTTTGTTGTTGTGTGTCTAACCTCTCGTGCTAACACACCAGTAGCAGGTGGAGTCAGCTGTACCTGACAGCGCCCGAGCCTGTGGAGAGGCCTCTGTGGGAGACAGCACAGTAATCACTCTGTTTGTGTTACAGACGGAAAAAAATGAATTAGAAGCTTCTAGAAGCAACAAAGTCGTCCTGTTAAATTCATTCTATAAAACTGGTTCGTTACTGACGACTTTCAGGTCTTTAATACAATACAATTCAGATCATTTGTATTGAACTGGACGGTGAAAAGAAGTAAGACTGGGAGATATGGGAAAAATATATGGATGAAGGTTGTGGGTTTAACTTCCTCTTTAGTGGCAGAGAATGACAAACTAAACAATTTATAAAGAAAATACACAAAACAGTATATCACAAGGAAGAAGAAAATAAAACATCCTTTTTGTCAAATAAATTAGATTTAGATGTGTACTTGGAAGTTATATCTTTTTGAATATGACTATAAGAGCTTTGAAACATTAGTTCTGTCAAAGTGGAGTTTCAGGCAGGCGGTGCTGTGTCCTGTCGGGGCCTCAAGCTGAGCAGCATCAATAATCTCCCCCCCCCCCCCATCCAACTGACAAATATCTGGTATGGACCAGATTCAGCTCAGAGGCAAAGACGACTGCCTGGTACATATAACTGAGTACATTTACTCAAGTACAAGTCATTGTAGTTCTATTTAAATACTAATGTTACATGACACTTCTATTTACTGACATATCAGAGGCACATTACATTTGATTTGACAGCTATAGATTTTATATTGAAACCTTAAGATCAGTTTATAAATTATGACGCATGATTGTAGATTAAAGGCCTCGTAAATCCACATGTGGCTGATTAGACTGATCGGTAATCTGCAATTAACGGCTTCATTAATGTTCAATGCTATTCACTCTTTATGGGGGGGTGCGACACAGCAGGCGATTGCCTGGAGCCCCCGGCTGAGAGGAGGCCGTGATAGCAGGTGATTGCTTGCGTCCAAAGCCACGACAATTTAACGAGAACCCCCTTAAGTTCTCTGATTGGCTTCGTTGAGGAGATTATAACGGAGCCCGTGGTGGGAACCCCCCCGAAATGGCCCCTCGCCGCTATCTCTCTGCCAACAGCGTCTTAATTGGAGACGTTTGGTTCAAGACTCCATCGTCTGAACGTGTGTGTGTGTGTGCGATGGAGGATTGCACTTAAACTTTACTATTCTTTATGTGTCTGTTTATAATTTTGAAGATTGGTTGGAGTTTCTTGGGAGGGGGGTGTGGGTTGGTTTGACGTAGGGCCCCCCAGGTTCCTTTGGCCACGGGGCCCCCAAAGTCCCTGGAAACGTTCCTGTTTCAGTTATAGAGCATTATTGAGAACATTGGTGTTTCTAGATGTATAAAATCATCATTCTGCAAAATACTTCTCTCTTTTTATATTCTTAATTTATTGATCTTATATATATAACGCATTTAAAATGTGTCAGTCCAATAATTCAATATTATGTTGGGTTATTGTCACAGTATATTAAAACACTATAAAATGGACTGTACTTCAATTCAGTGTTTTTTTTTTACAAAGTATGAATTATTTATATTTCCATATATCGTATTTTTTCTTATATATTGTGTTTTCATCTTATCTCATCTCATTTTGGAGTAATGGAATATATTCATACTGAGGTTTTGATACGTATCAATGACTAATTATAGATCTAACCCCAAAACATGTTTAGTCAAAATGTGAAAATTTACTTTCCACCCTGTGTCAAGTATTTATTCGTGTTCCAGCTGAACAATGATTCTGAAAGTATTGAATTTGTCTCAAAGCTCATCACTGAGCCCCGGACGTCTTTGGGGTCATAAATAATTGGCCATTAGTCGACATGTGGAGGTGTCACATGACTCAGAGTGGCTTCCTGCCGTAGGAACAGAGCTGCGCTGTGTAAAGTCGTATGAGACAGACTCGGACTCGCAAACAGCCTCTTCTCCTTTCTCACACAAAGCTTCTTATTGTCCTCTCTCTCTCCTCGGGGACAAAATGTGCTCGCATTGTTCCTCGCATGTGGCCCTGGACTCCCCGGTGGTTCTGACAAACCCGGTTTTTGGAAGATATGATGCACCCTGGGAGTCACATGTAGAAAGACACAGGCCTTTAAAGGAGGAGGTTGAAGTTTTGTAAAATAAACAACATATGGGTGGAAGATCGATACGACAATCGTGTCTTAACTCGAATATATGAAATGGCAGTTAGTAGCTTGTTAGCTTAGCTCAGTCAAACAGAAACCACAAAGTGTTTTTAAGCATCTTTGTTTTTTAATTTACAAAAGAAGTGCTACGACAGATCCAGGCTAGCTGTTTCCCCGTTTCAACTTTTTGAGCTAAGCTAACAAACTACTAGCTGTAACTTCATATTCAACATTAAAACATGTAATTAAACATAATTTGAATCTGCAATTGTTATGTAATATTACCTCATGTTATTAACAATATATGCTACAGACATTAGCTAGTGTAAGAGACTAGCTCGTACTTCAGGTAACCTGATCACGCTACAGCCGCAGCAGATAAATGTGTCAGTTGTGAATTCCATTATTTGTACGACTTCAAAATGCAAAAGGAAAAAATGTAATTTCTCATATTGTCGAACTATTCCTGTGAAGAATTAGAGCTTTTCCAAGCGTAAAGGGGAAAAGGTCAAAGATCCTTTATTCTTTTATCTTCATGTGTTTGTTGAAACCCTCAGGACGAGAGAACAAGAAGTTCTGTGGTTGTTTTATCAGATGGTAAAAGTTTCACTGTGTGTGTGTGTGTGAGTGTACGTGTGTGTGTGTGTGGGTGTGTGGGCAGTTTAAAGGAGCCAGACAGTGTGTGTGTGTGTGTTTGTTAGATACATATCAGAGGCGTAGGCGACCAGATTACTGCCTCTCTCTCTCTCTCTCTCTCTCTCTCTCTCTCTCTCCCCTCATGGAATCTGACAGCTGTTCAGCAGCTGTGCGCACAAGTGTGAGAAAAAGTGTGTGTCAGGAGAGAGAGGGGAGTGTATGTTAATGTGCGTGAGAGAGAGAGGGAGAGAACGATAGAAAAGCAGGCCTGTAATTTATGCTGCACCTCCGACCTCGTGGTTGTGAGTCTCTGCTGAGGTTTGCTGACGTGAGAAGAACGAGGCCTCGGATCGGAGCCTCCACCAGGAGGACGAGGGTGGAGTGAAGAGAGGCAACATCGTTTAAAGGGTTTTGCTTTTGTGTGTTCGTTTCAACCGCTGACCGTCGTTCAGACATGAGAAACTGAAACTGACTCTGAGTGAGATTGAAAGAGAATTTCTCGATTTTGTAAACAGCCGCTGAAAAAAAACCTAACCCTGTTTTTAGATTAAGACTCTCACAACCGACCATCGGGAACGAAAAGTAAAATACTGCTCAGGTCACTTTTTATCTGGTTTTGTACAGCACCTTGTAACTATGGTTTTGAGACTCTTACATACAACTTTCTATAATTGCCCTATATAAATAAATATTTTTTAGTTTACCATGGTGAAATACATCCATTCAGCATGCTATACTCTGTCTATATACTTATTACCAGTCTAATATGCATATATAAATATCCCAGTATCTCCTTGTACTTATGTACAAATACAGTTTTAAATGCTCGGTCAATCATCCTGTGCCACTGCACTTTACTAAATAACATTTCAATACAAACTATTTCTGTAGTTAAAGATATATATTATGTACATATTCTGTTTCTTCTAATTTAATTCTTTAATTGGATTATATTGCCTTTCTGTGTTTTTTAGTTTTTCCTCTTGTCTACGTCGACTTCGGTCTGTGGATCAATAAAGTTTGATCTTATCTTATAATTCTCAGCCCCAATAAAGAGTGAACATCTTGATTTCCTTCTCCTGTGAAGCTTCTGAGCAAACGTGAGCTTTTTAGTTCCACTCCCTGAACTCTTCATCCTGTGTTCATGGGATCGAGGCTCTCAGTGCTGGGTGGGGAGAACAGCTACAGCCTAATCAGGCTTGAGGGGAACGCACACTCATCTAAGAGTAGTTCTCTCCATCCTGTTTTCTCTCTGAAGGCCTCCACCCACACACTCATGAGCCCTGTGTGGACACAGAGATATTTAGCGTTTTGTGTAAATGGGTTTTCCGCCCGTTTAATGTGTCTTTAAAGACAGATAAACTGAAACTGAGAGAAAGGCGGCAGCGCAGGTTGTTTCCATGTTGGAGAACGAGCGGCAGAGATTCTGTGATGTGAGACTACAAGTGGGAGGACGTTGGTTTTTGTAAAGTCAAATGAAGAGTGAGCAGATGACTGTACGAAACGGAAAATCAAACACTGAGCAGACACAGGAGTCACGAAACCAGCAATTGATTGATCCCAGTAACAAGTATAGACTGAGTATAAAGATAGATGACCTCACAGCTCCACTGAAGTGAAGCCAAAGCATCTCCATGGCGCCCTGCTGGCTTGATGCACCACAGGTCAAAACCCCGCCTCCTCGGTGTTAGCATGTGGGACATGGACCGAACTAAAAAAGTCATTTGGGTGATTATTTCACATTTAAGAGTAATTTTTTTCAGTTAGTTGGATTTCAATGAGGTATTTGATGCTATCAAATTAGGCTTAATTGACAGCTGAGACTGACTCGTGATAGGTCGAGCATGTGCGTCAGACCTCGACAACACGGCTCCATTCACTTTGATCAATTCTATTTTCATTGGGAATCAATTGGGTTGGGACCACACACCGGGAAGAAAATAATGGATAACCTTTTAAGGAACATGAGAAAACGGGATATCACAGACAGAGTGGACAGCAGAGACCAGTTTAAATTTGTTTATTTGGAACCCTTCTCCAAATCACGTCTGTAATTTTTCCATTTCATAAAATATTTACAAAAAAAAGATACTTTTATGTTGTTGTTGTTTTTTTTAAACAGTTGTAACAGCTCATCTTTAGGATGATGAACCGTTGCTTACATCTCGCAGTCCAGTCTTGTTCTTCTTAGAAAAAGTTCCATGAAAAAAATTCCTCCCCACCATTTTTTTTTCTCTTTCACACACACAGTTATTTTTCTCCAACCATTGTTCTTCTTTTTTGAGTGCTTTAAAAAAAAAACTCTTCCTTGCATGCTTTCAGCTGCAAACAGGAAGCCAAGAGCTTGTGTGCTTATTGAGAGGAAGTGACATCTTTGCCCTGCAGGAAGTACAATTACAGCATCATCAGATCCTCCAGATGCTTGATTGGTTTGGTCTGTCCATTCTGGCCTTTTGGCTCTAAAATCAGAGTCTCTCTGGACAAGCGTGACGCCGACGGTTGTACCAAATAAGACAAAGTAAAAGTAGTTACTAGACGGAAACAGTCTTTGTCAGAAGATTTTCTGTCCTGTGGGAATCCTGGCAGCAGGAAGGGAGTGCTAAGGATAAGGGCTGAAACTCGGAGGGGACACCGGCCCTTCAGATGCAGCTCCACTGTCCCTCTGTGGGTCAGCGTCTGTAGTCCAGGCATAACAAGGCGTCCACAAGTGCATTGTGGGTGTTCCATGGAAGAGCGTTTTTGTGTTCAAGCCGTACAATCCATCCCTGAACTCAGCAAAGAAAGGAAGAAATGCCACGATGATTTAAGAAAATAGAGAAACGAAGGAGCCGCGGTCCCTCGTTAAAGGATCAATCAAACAAAGTCAGCTGGGCAGAGAAAAATATGACGCTAATAACATAAGGCAACTGACCTCAGTATAACTGGAGGGGTGATTATATCAGAAAAACACGAGACACTGGATTGGAAAGCTCAACGGCGTTTTGTTTTCCCTTTAGCCTCAGCGAGAAGCCATGAAGGTGTATGAAGACTTTCTATTTAAAGTTCATTTTATACCAATCCATCTCCTGCTCTATAAATTAAAAAGGATGCATCTCATCCTCGGCTGCTCTCGGTCAGAGCGTAAAACGCTGAGCTGAGTTGTGCCAGAGTGAGCGGGTTGGCTGTTTATGCATTTTACGTATAATACACTACATGAGACACTGACCGAAAGTAAAGAGAGGAAGAAAATAAAAACACGTAGAGATCGACCCTGCCCCCGAATGTGTGTACATGCTCTAGATCTGTGTGTGGATATAAACATTAATTTATTTTAATGTGTGTATAGTATAACTGCATTAAGATTTTTTTCCAGTTAGTAAGTCGGTAACGGTGTGCTATATTGGTGCCTGTCTCTATATCTGTGTGTGTGTGTGACTGTGTGTGTGTTTGTACTCTTGTTAGCTGGTGACATAGTGCTTTGTAGAGGGCTGCCCATACAGCCCGTAGAAATCTGCGTGTCTGTGTGTCTGTGAGGCGTCAATCCAGTCCCTCACTGCCAGTCCCTGCATGGACGGCCCTCCAGACGCCAGGCCAGGTGGTGGGGGGTAGTCTTGGGCGCTGACCCAGGGGAAGGAGCCCGAGCGCGGGTATGGGGGATGGCTACGGTGACCCGACACCGAGGGCACTCCGGAGCAGTAGCAGTTATCCATCGTACACACCAGGATCTTGCGGCCGCCGTACTGAGGCAGCACGGCCTGCTGGGAGGAGTGGGAGGAGCTGCTGCCTCCGGGAGCAAAATGCGAGGAGCCAAACACGGAGCCCGAGTGATGGTTAGTCAGCGAGCCACTTCCGCTCCCTGTCCCGCCGCTCTCACTGATGTGAGGCGGGCCGCAGGGGCCGAGCGGCTGCTGATTGGAGGACTGGCCCTCTCCAGAAGCAGAGCTGGAGCCCAGGTACGGCTGCTTGGCAAGCGATGAGGAAGAAGATGAGGAAGAGGAGGAGTCCTTGAAACCTGGAGCGGCGGTTTTTCCTACGCTCCCGTTCCCCTCTGGAAAGGCAGTGGAATGTTTCCGTTTGTCTGCTCCAGAGCCAGAGCTCTGACCGCTGGGATAGGCAGGAACGGACTGCAGGAAGGTGGAGGGAGGGGTGAGGGGAGCTGAGAGAGACAAGGTGTGAAACAAGAGGAGATAAGTGGCGATTCAAATTAAAACCCATTCAGGCCTGGCATTACAAGCTTTTCAGTGTGTTTCACATCCTACCTTCCATTGTTCTCTTCAAGCTCTTCTCCCTTTTCGAGATTTCAGAAAGGAATAGTTTGGAGTTTAGATTCCCAACTTTGTAAGGAGGGAGACTGTTTCCCATACACGCCTGAGACCTGCAGCGAGGACCAAGAGACAAAGTGCAAGATCAGACATCTGCTTGGAAACATCACCTGCATCTATCAGAACCACACGGGAAAAAAAGGTTAAAGAATCGAGCTACGAATCACCCACCTGTCTGTGAGGATTTTAACCGGTTTGGTGTTTTTCATGAAGCTCAGCTCCTCTGCTTTGCCGAAGGCTGTGTGGATTGAGCTCAGCAGCTTCTGAGCCTCGTGGCGCTGTTCCCCCAGAGCCAGAACCTGGGCAGAGTTCTCCTGACAGAACCGAGCCTGAGCCCGGTCCAGAGCCTCCAGTGTCCGACCGAGATCCTCCTCCAGGATCTGGTGCATCCGCTGGTACTGCAGGCGCACCTCCTCTTTCAGCTCACACACCCTGTCCTGTGAACAAACATGGACGCACAAATCTCAACCTCAATCTACTCTGAACTGATCTTATTATGTAACACAACAAGCAGAGTCTCTTAAAATGTGCGTAGCTGCTTCTACGCCCACAGAGCAGGGTGAAAGCCACATACCTCCACCACACACTTGTCTGAGTCGAGTTTACAAAGCTGCTCTTCGATCTCCTGCACTCGTTCCTCCACACGCTCCTGCTGTCTCAACAGGGTTTGCTGTGAAGAGAGAAACAGACACTTAGAAGAAACTCTTATTGCGTTGTGAAGTTGTAACCTCAGTTAGCAGCTAGCCTCCCCCCGTGCCTGTGATTTTAGGATCCGGGAGGAGGCTAATTTAGTCTCCATCCAACTCACAATCCCTGTGGGGGAGGTGGGAGGGGGATGCTGTCATAGCAACCAACAGCTATTTTGTGTTTTTAGTGAGTGAGGTTGAATGTGTGTGTGTGTGTGTGTGGGGGGGAAAGACAGGGGCAGCAAGCAGAGATAGATAAATGGGCTCCTGCAGCTTTGCCCTCCCCTCAGTCCACCTCCTCTCCTCTGTCCTACGTCTCCAGGAGCCGGGGCTGCTCTGCGAGCTGTAGTACGGTTCTGGCAGCAGCTCTTGTTATTTTTGGGATGATGATGATGACGATGATGGCCTGTGAACACCAGCAGACGCTGTTCGAGCCCAACGGAAGTGCTCAGCTGGTGGCCAAAGCGAAAGGCCCCCGGCGAGATGGAAAGATCCTTTATGTTGCTCACTGCATTGAATAAGTCTGAGAGTGAGAACGTCATTGAAGCAGCTTCGCTAATCCTTCACGTTATAAATATTTAATGTGACGTATGAGCAATGCACGCTTAACATTTAATGATGGAGAGACAAATTGATAAGATGGTACAGAGCGAAAATAATGTGCTAATGCTAACATGATCCAGATTTTAATAAACAAGACGAGGAGTCTGCAGCTGTGCCGGCAGCTTAATGCTAACATTAACATGCTCACAATGGCAATGCTACCACCATGCTAATGCTAAGCAGTAGTATTGTTTAACATTTTCTAATGCAGTTTCCATTCTTACATTTGCTAATAAGCACTAAAGCTTAGCACAGCAGGAGCATTTTCACACCTGAAAGTCTGAACTAAGCTTCATGTCTTTGTTCCATTGTTTACATTTGATCTGGTTAATTTGGTTTCAAATTGAAATTTAGGGAGCACACGTTAGCATTTTGTATCAAATCCATTCGTCGATGTATACTTGACATTTACGGATTTGACATCGGCTTGTAGTCGTTTTGAGACCACCTCGTCTTTCACACCTTTAATTTTGGTTGGGACGACACTCAAAAGGTCCAAATGTCTGACCAACCCCGGGAGGTGTCACATACTGTCAGTGCCAGTAAACAGCATGTGCAGGTAGTTATTGATTAAACAAACACCAAACTAAGGCTGCAGATAGCAATCCTTTCATTGATTAATCCACCAATTATTTATCTTAAGTTTTGTTCAACAAAATAACATTGAATGCTTCTAAAAGACCAAATCGTAAAATAACAGCTGTAACAGGCAAATCTTAGTTTTTTTTGCCGTTCATAATCTTTTTAATATCCATTAAGCGATGAATCACAAGGTTAAATTTCAAAACCACAGATTAAAAATGAGGCAATCACCGCTCTAATTAAATGCATATAGTTAAATATGCATTTATTCACAACAATCCATCGAAATTATATTTTACCCAAAAACCATGACATCAACTTCCTCAGACGTCAGAGGAAAGAAGTCGGGGGATGACCCAAGTCAGTGGGATTCATCCCCTGGGGACCATGAATGCTAGCATAACATTTTAATGTCAATCCATCAAACATTGTTGAGATATTTCATTTTTGACCAACGCGGCGGAATGAGCAAACCGACAGCTGCTTGCGTGGTTCAGAACCTGAATCTTGCATTAATCCCACGAGTCAATAATCAGTTGTTTTTCTACAGATTGAAGGTCTTATCACATACCACCATCATCATCATCATCATCTTCATCGTCTTCACATCCAATCACGCCAAGCAAACAGCAACTGATTTTATCATTAGTTCCCTGTGTGATCAACTGGCGTGGAGCCTGATAGGACTGAAAACCTGCAAACTCCTGGGCCTCAGTGGCACATGTTTGGGAACCATTGCCCTAGATATCTCTTTCTCACTCACACACACAGTTGGCATGGTTAGATCCAGGACTGTGACCTGGTTGTGCTGATTGATTGAGTTAGGCGCCGAGCAGAAGCCAGGGGAAAAACAGGGTCGAAGGAGCTGAAGCTTCCCAGAGAGGGTGTGTGTGTGTGTGTGTTTGTGTGGTGGGGGGTATAAGGGTGGGGTCGGGGGGGCAAGTGGATGTATGGGATACCTTTGGGGGAGGAAAATCCGGGGCATAAAGAGGGGAGGGTGCTCTTAAGCTGTCATTTCACCAAAACCTCTTTTCCATCAGAGCCACCAGAGCAGGGCCAGGGGGAAGGTCGGGCCTTGCCTGCGGTGACTGGTGGATGGTGTGAGCGGTGAAGAGCAGGACAGTGGCTGTAAGGTGGTGTGTGTGTGTGTGTGTGTGTGTGTGGAGGGAGGGGGCAGGGTCCACTCTAAATTCCATTGTCACATTCAACATGGAGGATGCATTAGTCGTCAGCACCACGAAGACAGGTTTATGGATTAGAGCTGATGTGACTGAAATCAATGTCACTGTGTTAATCAGATTATTATCACATGATCATATAATGTTATTAAAATATATAGAAATGTATCCCATAGGTTTTTTTTTTTTCTTTTCAAATTGTGACCTAGATACATTTTACTGTTGAAGATTAACTCATTGAACTGTCACACGGTTTCTAAATGATCCCAATTTATTAATGTTTTTTGTTATTTTCAGCCGACATGTGCTCAGATAGAGATTTATCAGATTTATGAGTCTCGCTCACGTTATTCCAGATAAGAGACCTTCGTATCACGTTGTGGCAAATTAATGCAACGTAAAGTCGACCTGATGAAGATTTCTTGGGGCCTCTGTTGCTACTGGTATTAGTGATTCAAAATCGCCAATACTAATATCAACATATGCTTTTGAATCTTTAAAAAACGGTGAATGATTCCTAAAGCGTCATTATTAATCCTTCATAACAAAGAAATGTAACTGAGGCCTGATGTTCTACAGTTAACGGCTTTACTGTTATGGAAAACTTAACAGTGAAGCTGAAAACTCTTGTTGCCACAACGCACTTTGTTTATATTACGGTAAAAAAATATATTTTGTGTTCATGCCAAACATGTTATTATGATTTAATATGATATTGCATCACATATTATTTTATGATGGCTGCATCAGGGGCAAACACTCTTAATCAGGCTCTACTTACTGCCCAGTCTGATTATAGATAATGTTGTAAAAAGGCTGTTGATGTGGAGGATTGTGATAATACAGCTTTATAATTCAGGCCAGGTTCCGCACGCCCTTTCCCAGCCTCAGGTGTCCCATTAACTCATAAAGTTAAGCTGAGTCATAGCATCACCAACAGGAAACACACCCTCCCATGACTCGCTCGACGCCTTAACAGAGTGTTGGGTGAACTTTGTGAGTCAGTCAGCGGTGGAGCCTTCACGGTTCCACCTCTGACTGAATGTCTGACAAATAGAAATGAGGAGGGGGGTGGGGATGAATTCTGCTTCTGCTCTACTGACGGCAGCGAGCACCAGACCCCAGGGGAAGAGAAGAGGTTAATAAAGAACCAGAAGTAGACTGCAGAATCAAGTGACGAATCACTTTAATCCCCCTCCCTCTTGACTGCACTCCCACCCACCCACCCCTCCTCCTCCTCCACTCACAACTGGCGATCCCTGAGCTAGGATGCACCTGTGCTGGGGAGATAAGGCCCTCTGTGGGCCCCGCATTGTTCCACCCTCCACTGCATTGTTTGTCATTCCAACAGATGAGGACGCAGGCTGGAGTGGATCACAGCCGAGATAGACCAACGCAGACGCTGAAAAACCCTCCAAATGCAATTGTCTCTTAAAATTCTCTTTTTGATTGAGTGAAGGGATTAAGGAAAGAACCTGAAAGCTTTGAGCCCAGGAAACTCGATGCTACGGGTAAAAGAATGACATTGAATTATGTTAAAATATCTCCTTTGTTCTGGTGAAGTTTGGCGACAAAGTGGATTAAAAATATTTTCCTTCCTGGTTCTTTCCTGTGATGCAAAAATATATTTCTGTTAAATGAGGTAACGTTTATTCATCACTCACAAATTCTTGCATATGATGGTCATGATTGGTCAACTGGAGACCAAAGTGACGTCACCAAATATCGTGTTTGTTTGACCAACGGCCCAACACCCCAAATATTGGAAGTTTATTATCTTAGAGGATGAAGAAAATGGAAAATCTTCCAAACCATGAACCTGGAAACAGAAAACTTCTGCTATTTTGGTTTGGTTTCAGTTCTACTTCAAAATCCCTGACACCCAATGTCTGTATTTTTGTTTCTCTGGACTGCTTCACACTTCGCATCAACAAGACATGTATGAGGAAGACTATGTGCATTTGATGTACGTGCATAGTATTGAATTGTTCTTACTCGGATGTCGTTGCGTCTCAGCTCCACGTCAGTGACGGCGTGGCTGTGGCTAGGGTTGCAGCGGGCGAAGCAGCAGTACTGACACACCGCCGTCTGCTCGGCCTCGCAGTGGTACAACCTGTACTCGTCGTGCTGCGGGCAGGTCCAGGCCTTCACCGCCTCCGCCTCCACCAACAGGTGCCCCAGGGCTGAGCACGGCTGCTGCAGGTGTGTCTGGACGTGGGACTGGCAGCACGGGGCGTTGCAGCGCAGGCAGACCTTCACTGCCGGGAGCGGTGGGCCTCGGCGGCACAGGATGCACTGCAGCGGCGGCGTGCTGGCCTTCTCCACGCTCAGGGCGTTGTACTTCTCCACTATGTTGGACAGTTTGTGGTTCTTCTCCAGGCTGGGCTTCTGCGTATAAGCATGATTGCACTCGGGGCAGCGGGCCAGCGAGGACTCTTTGGCCCAGGCCTCGCTGATGCAGCCCCGGCAGAAGTTGTGCTTACAGGGCAGCTGGATGGGATCTGAGAACACGTGCAGGCAGATGGGGCAGATGAGCTCCTCCTCAAAACAGTTCCTCCACGTCTCAGCCATGTCAGAGGCCATCATGGTGCAGGCAGGCATACACTAACTGTTCCCCACTTCTCCAAGACCTCTGAGGCCTCGCAGGAAACAGGACACTCTCAGAGAGTGTCTTCAGAAAGGAAAAGATAAAAACAGACTCGATGGCGTCCTGAAAGATCTAAGCCAACACGTTCCACCTGGAGTCTCCCTGACAGATGACGAGTATATTGCTTATTTCTGCAGCATGGAGGGCGAATTCCAGAAAACTGACCGGCGAAGGCCTAGGGCGAGGGTGACAACACCTTGGTGATGTCGACACACACACAAACAGCAGGAGCTGACGTTACACAGATTACAGTAAACGCTGCTATAATTTCCTCTAAATCACACACACGCACACACAGGGCCTCACAGATTCGATTTGTTTTACAGGCCTACAGGAAGCCTCTGCACTACAGGTTCACCAGCAAATGCAAAACAAGGCACAGAGCAACTAAACAGCCACACAACTCAACGTGACCATGAGAAAGACACTTGATCCTTGTATTTATCTTATTTCCAACATGGGTGGACTGCACAAGGAGTCCACACCCTGATTACTTTCCACAATAGCTGTTTTTTTTTAAATAAAGACCCTGAATCTGTTAGATCAGGAGCTCAAGGACGCAGGAAACCCTGTGAATAATCACCACGCAGGCAGAAAGGCTTTTGTCCGCTGAATCATAAATAAGTACCCGAGCAGCCTCCTCCTCCAGCAGCAGCACCACTATCACCGGTTTAATTATACATACGAGACGGGGAATGGTGCCTCGCAGGTCGGATTAGCAGCACGGGAACCTCCGGGAGCTTCAATCTGACATGGAAGCGACATGAAACGAAGTTCTCGCATACCTGAACACAACAAGGCCCTTGCTTCCTCTGCCCAGTATCGATCTATAATCCCATCAAACCATCGTTCCCAGGCTGCATAGCTAATGGTCGAGTCCGGCTCCTGCGCACAAAACAAAGGGTTTGATCCGCAGGAATGTCGCGGAGCTTTTCTGCTTCGTCTTCCTCCTCTTCCTCTATCCAACCATCGAATATCTGTGCTCTTCAAAGCAGTTCACCTATTTCGCCGATCTCCACTTCGACCTTTCAGCCAACAACACATGAATCCCACTTCCTTATCTCGGTCGAATTAGCTCAGCTCACCGTTTTCCACCGTGGCCCAGGTACAGATAAACAGCTAATGCTGCTAGCTGCTAACGACGCTAGTGCTCATTGTGATTGTGATCTAAAAGGCGGCCATGTTTGCGTTTTTATATCATAATCAAAGCTGTAAAACATATAAAAATACACCCCGCTGATCTTAAAGGGGCCGTCGCGTTTCTTTCTGTCCTTGTTGGGGCTAGCTGTCATCAGCCATCTTGTAAATCCTCATTAGAAAACAGGAGATATCCGCCGTGTGAGCAGCTGCGGGTCCCTCGGCTCACCTGAGAGCTCCGCGGATTCAAGAAGAGGCAACACGCGTCTTTTTGTTCTCAGAGAATAAAGGATTAAAATCAGCTGCTGGTTTTTCCTCCGTCTCGAGCTTCACTTCTTATTTTAGATTTTTCTCTCGGGCCCTGGTTCGGTGTCTGTGTCCGGGGGGAGGAGGAGACCTGGTTTGAACAGCCAACACGGTGCCGAACAACAATAATCTCTTCTTCTTCTTCTTCTACTTCTTCTTTTCTCTCCTCCTCTTCTTCGTTCTCTCTATCGGTCTCTGGACAGAGGAGGAATGCAGCCGAGCTGCTCCACAAACCACAGCAACACACACAGACACACACACACAGTCACACCGGACATCCGCCCGCAGCTTTTCAGAACAAAAGACCGTGTTCCACAGTAGATGACTACATACACAGAGCTTTACCTCAACGATAAGTATTTACATCCTAGTTACAAAGAGTAATATCATGCATCTGAGTTGTGTGTCCTTTGTCTGGTTGCATTGTGTCTTTGTCCTTATTATTCTCCTCCTACTGGTTGTTGTGCGTCTTCGTGGTTGTTGTGAGTCTGATGAGCGTGATGTTGGGCATCACGGTTGTATTGTCTCTTTGTCCTCGTTTTTATCTCCTCCCAGTTGTTGTGAGTCTTCGTGGATTTTGTGAGTCTGACGTGTGGCATCGTGGTTGTGTTGAGTCTCTGATGTCTTTTTCTGGTGTTGTGAGTCTATTTTGTTTAGCCGTAGAGGTGGTTTTGAGTCTCTAGTCGTTTTGTGAGGTTGTGATTCTTTGGAGTATCTGCGGTTGTTTTGTGTTGTTGAGAGGTCTTAATGTTATTGTGGTCATTTTGTGTCAGAGTAATTTTAACTCTCTGTGGTCGTTTTTCTGTCATTGTGGCTATTTTTTTGTCATTGTGGTAATTTCTTGTTGTGGTGGCTTTGACTCTCTGTGGTTGTTTCCTGTCAGTGCGCCAGTTGTGCGTCATGGTTATTTTTGTGTCATTGTGGCCTTTCGAGTCTCTGTTTTCATCTTGACTCGATGGAGTCATTTTCTGTTGCTGTGGCTGTTTTGACTCATCGTGGTCCTTTTGTGTGGGTGAAGTTGTTTGGTCTTGTTGTGGTCATTTCACGTCGCTTTTGTCAGTTTGTGTCTTTGTATGATAAGAACTACCTAGATTAACAGAAATCATCTTTATGTAAACAAATCTATTTAACGTGTACTTTAACTTTTTAGTTTGGCCCATATCCCATCCACTAAGATAGAGGAGGTTGGTTTTATACTGCAGTCAGCCACCAGGGGGCGATTAAGCTGATTTGGCTTCACTTTTGGGATCTGCCAGGTCGTCCATTTTTACAGTCTATGCTCAGTATAGACGTATGATATAAACTCCTCTTCCAATTAATTTCACACATACTTATGTGTCATTAATATTTATGTTGAATAAAAAAAATGTGTGACACAAATATAACATATAACCCTTAAGAACATGATTTAATTTAAGTCTGCATATTTTGTATTCTAAGCTTTATTCTGAAGCCTCCACAGGTCGGATCCGGTCTGTCACGGGGGGACTTGACTCACTTTCTGGGCAACATCAGCCGCCCCCACCTCCTCTTCCTCCTCCTCTTCCTCCTCTTCCTCCTCCTCCTCCCCCTCCCTTCTTCCGGATCAACGGTAAGGCCGTCACGTGACCTGTCACACAATTGATGTGTGTCACGTTTTCACCGGGAGGAGCTGAGGGATGAACCGGGACGAAGGGCAGGGATTCATACTTAAAGGGCTTATTGCATCTGTTAATGGCCCGTCCGCTTTTCCCTCTGCCCGTGTGTGTATTGATGGAGAATATAACTGTGATAATCCTCTAATATTCCCTGTGACATTAAAGGAACAATCCCTAGACACAATAATCTGGAAAATATCAATCGTAGCTTTGATTTACGATTACAAAAAAAAAAATTTATGGAAAAAAACACACAAAAAAACATATAACATAAAAAACACACAATATGACATCATATAGCGGCAGTGTTGGAGGCATTGCTGGCAGATGTACGATAATTATTGTATATGTAAGATAATGTTCGTCCCCTGTACGAACATAATGCTAAAATTCCCCAAATGTACCACAATCTCCTAATTTAGTAGCACTATTATAAGTTATAATTATCTGTATAGTCAAATGTTCTTCTTCGTCTGCTAGTTATTTTACGTATCTTTTTTCACGTGACGTGTTTTTGGCCAATCACAGAGATTCTAAGGTGGAGCTTAAACCATGTTTTCTTTTCTTAGTGGCTAGATTTGTAGGCGGAGTCAAATACTTGTTTGTTGTAATTTGTGCGTATGTGTGTTTTGATGGAAAATATGACTGTGATAATCCTGTAATATTCACTCTGATATTAAAGGAACAATCCGTGGATTTAATAATCTGGAGTACATTCATCATAGCAGGGCCTGGATCAGGTTATGATCACAACAAACGATACAAGATTAATGGGAAACAATACAAACAAATGAGGAGATCCTGAATAAAAGTTTTAAAGCCTCCCATATTTAAAACACACAATATGACATAATATACATGCAGTGTTGTAGGCCGCGCTTCCAGTTGTACGATAATTGTTGTATTTGTGGGATCATTTTAATCCTCTGTATGATCGATAATGACAAAATTCACATAATGTACGATCATATCATGATTTGTTAGGAGTTATAATTGTCAGTATGGTAAAATATTGATTTATGTCTGTGTGTACGGATGCTTGTGGATGTTTGATGATGAACCAGATGATTCTTTGACTTTTTGTACCTGCAGCTGTTAGCTTCTCCCACGTCCTCTGTGTATTGCCAGGATTGTGTGTGGTTGTTTGTGTTGCCATTTGTTGACTCTGGGATGTTTCTCTCACAGTGTTGTTTATGCCAGTAGAAAATTAGCCGGCGAGCTAACACAGACTAATTCAGATTAATATGTGTTTTCCTTTTAAATGAATCAATAGAAGCTCAGTGTGAGGGATCAAACTTCTCGGGTTTATTTCAATCAGCTAAACTCATGAAAACAATGCAATAAAATAATCACGTTCCAAAGGTTATCACTTTATTGTCGAGTTGTGTGTTAGAGTGGTACACTGTTGCCTTACTGATGACTGTTTGGAGGCTGGTTCATCCTCTGTGGCTGACGACCCTGTATCAAAGTGTGTTAGACTGTATGTAATGGTATGAGCTAGCTGGCCGTGTCTCATACCAGTGTTAAACCAGTTCAACACAGGTGTGTTCTCGTGGACACGCCTCCTCTCAGCTGCTTTTCCCCTGCGACGGTTTCCCTTCTTTTCTCTTTCACCTTTTTACATCACAATGGCTTCACAAGTTCTGACCTCAGAGACAGAGTTTGTTTTTACACTATTTATATTCATCTTTGTATGTTGTTTGTTAATTTAGTTGTTGTGCATAATCAAGAATATTTCTTTATGCTTTATATTATCTAAAGACACAAAGGAGAGAAACTACAGAAAATTCAAATTGTCTGACAATGAGCTTGATGTCAGCAGTTAAATCGCTATTCTGCCCCCTTGTGGTCAAACTACAGAAAAAACCTTTAAAGGCAATTATAATGTTGCTGCAACCCATCTATCTATCTATCCATCTATCCATCTATCCATCTATCTATCTATCTATCTATCTATCTATCTATCTATCTATCTATCTATCTATCTATCTATCTATCTATCTATCTATCTATCTATCTATCTATCTATCTATCTATCCTTCTATCTATCCTTCTATCTATCTTTCTATCTGTAGAAACTTGGACTATGGGCAGAGAAGGTCTCTGGTTCGACTCCACGGAGAGACAACAAAAGACGAACCTGGATTGATCTGTCCAAAAATCCAAGAGTCTCCCTACCCTGTCTAGTGCCCCTGAGCAAGCCACCTTACTCCCCAGACATCTGCTCCCGTGCGCCGTACATGGTCGCTCTGTGTGTCCTGCATCAGATGGGTAAAAAGCAGAGATTACATTTCCCTACCTGCATGAGTGTGCCTTTGCATGTCTGTGCATGTGTTTGGGACGAATAAATGGATCTTAATTAATTATCTATCTATCCATGCAGTTGGAAGTACAGGAGACGTCTCTGTGCAGGCCTATCTATACTGCCCTCTTGTGGTCAAACTACAAACTACACCTGTATCGCTTATAATGATACAATGAGACTAGAAACTATTTATAATGTATAAATGTCTTTTATACATTATAAAATACATTTTTATTAAACATAATAAAAATGTTGGTTTATTAAACATTTAGTTTAACCCTTTAACACGGATCACAGCTGTGTCTTTATAGGACATTAATATACTTTATGTTTATCACATATTTTTGTGCATCTGTGAGTATTTAATTCTATATTAGTATTTAAGTTGTATGAATGTTGATATTCATCTACATATCGCTCTATAACAATGCAGTGGTTGATTTCTGGAATATGAGAAAACATTTTCATTTCATTACTTCAAACGGTAACAAACATTAGAGTGGTCAATGAAGTGGTCACACACACACACACACACATATATGTTAGTGATACTAGTAATTAGTCGCTACGATTTTATTTTGAACAGTTCCAGGAAGCCCCACTTGCGCAGGGCATCAAAAAATTGGTTGAAACTCTTATTGTTCCTCTCCACGGAAATCTTTAGTAAAAGGCGAAAGATTTATGCGATCTGAAGAGAAACAAGAGTGATCTGCCCTTCAGCTGGGATCTGGAGCCTGTAGTCCGGAGGCGACACCACCTTCTGCTCCGGTTCCGTTAAAAAGACACGATAATCCACTCACATGACAAACGTTAAGGAACTATACGTTAAAGGAGCTCGTACACGTGCATATCTGAGTTCTGACTTGTTATTTAGTTGTAACCGCACTTTTATCTACGGTTTAGCTCTTTACGCTGCGGCGCAATGCATGCTGGGATCGCATTTCCGCTGGATCTACATTGTTACAGAGTTACTGCGTTGAAGTGGTGAACTTTAACAAATGCAACATTCATGAAAAGCGACATATGTTTGATTTCAACGTGATGTTTATGTTTAATGTACTTTTTAAATAGAACGTGAGTTAAATGCACAGATGCTCTTCTGTAACAAGCAGAACAGCGAACCCCAGTGGTGACAGTACGCTATGAAAAACCAAAACCAAAAATGATCTGTATATAGTAAATATGTATGTAAGTTACTTATATAAGTACTTACATTACTTACTAATCAAATGTAAACGAAGAAGACACGAGAGTACAAGGAAACACACACACACACACACACACCTGAAATCAGCTTTTATGATATTTTTGCACTAACCTAAGGAACACGATTGGTTAACAATACATCATTATTAGACATGTTCAACTCATCGTCACCGTGAATCTGTTCACGTCTGTGCTACACACGAGAAAAGGAACTTTGTGAATTCTCATATTACTCGTGTGGACATTTTGTCTTTGCTGCCAGTGGATTGTCTGAAGGAAATAAACACAGATCATATTTTACTAACTAACTTACTATTCTTATTTTACGTTAGCTATAAAGAGGACTTAAAATTTAACTATTGCATTTTTGCAAATAATGAAAACTTTGTTATTATTTGAAAACAGGAAACTCAAAACTGACAGATATTTATTCACTCGCATGTAAACTGTGGGTTGATTCACTTTAGCTTTGGCCTCTCTTGCCAATGTCTCTTTCCGTTCTTTGATACGGTTTTATCATTTTACTGTCGTGTAATCGTTTCCAGGTTTTCACCTCCAGGAGGAAGTCATGATTTGTTTATAAAAAACACTTGTTGTGTTAACAAACCAAGTTGGATTGGCTTGGTTTATTTATTTTTTAGAACCCATTTGTTCTAAGCGCTTTTCAAAACGTAAATATGATTTACCTGATGCTGTCCAACAACTGTCCCCATGAGGAAATGACCAGCACGGTGCTGAGTGAGGTGACCAACAGAGAAGACAAAGTCCTGAAGGCTTGGACGGCCGTGTGGACGCTTCGCTGTTCATCAAGATATTGACACAAGTGTTGGCTTTGCTTCTTCAACTTTGTGTTCAGGTGGAAAAGCCTCGGCGATTATCTGACACAAACCAGGGTGACTGGGCAGTGCTACTGGGTTTACTTGATTCAGAGATACAGCAACTCAGGGAACCAGTGACTCAGTCACACAGTCACATTAGTTCATAATCATAATGTGGTTTATTACACAGCAGAGTGAAAGATATGCAGGGATTAAAACATGTTACACATATAATGTAGATTTCTTAAAAAAAAAAAAAAAACGTTTTGTAAATAAATTAACATTTTCAATTATGATATAAAACTAACAGTCATGTATTCCTTTTACAAATCGGTACCTAAAATAAAAATCTCTTGTTTCCTTTGGTCTTCCTTTCATGTGGTCTGTAGTTTCAATGACATGAAGTAAACAAACAAACAGCACGAGAAAACAAAACAAAAAACAGAAAGTCATACACACAAATGAGAGAATCTGTTTGGTGCAGATGTTCTGAATACTGAGAACAGGCTGATGGAAGAATTTGGTCACACGGGACGGGTCCTTCAGCGGCGCTCACAGACGCGAGGAGTCAGACAGGAGTCTCAGATGGAGTAGAGTCGGAGCTGGTCCTCCATGTCTCCCTCCGACACCTCCCCGAACGTCTCCTGGTTATCCTTCAGCAGATGGAAGATGGCGGCCAGCTGCTCCCGCTGCACCCTGGGAAAACACATATACAAAAGACATAGTGATGAAAAAATCAATTTTACATTCGATAGTGTTCTCATGGTAAAATGAATTACTGACAAACAGCCCTGAAAAACACCAATCAAACGATGGATCCATAAACTGTCCATAAAGAAGGACAACATGGCAGCTCCCCATAGGTGAAGCCAAATAGTAAAAAGGGAAGACGCAGATAAACCGAGAGACGAGATGTAAAAGTTAATAATTCACATCTGAGCAGAAAAACAAAGACAAGCTGAGCCTGAAGAGCCTGACGCAGGTGAATTCTGCTGTTCTGTGTTTAATAAGTAACGTGTGATCATTTCTCCTTTTACAGCCACAGTAAATAAGAAGTATTTCAGGTCCTGTGTGAGCGCTGCTATCAAGAAAATCCTCTGAATCAATCCAGACACGTTTGAACAGATATTCTACCTCAGTGCATAAACCTTCCGATTCCCCTTCACTCTCCAGGTCCCTGTGTTCGTGCCACAAAGACTCCTCCCCAGCGGCTGGACAGGGGACTAACTAACACCCCCATCTAACCCAATCGACACCTGCAGCGACACTCGAGAAGCACACGTCTAATGTGGAATAACGTGGCATCGGGGGGGGTGGATAAGTGGGATCGGGTCCCATCAGTCGCTTCGTGGCCACTTGAGGATAAAGAGCTGATGAGGAGGCCTGATGCAAATTGGCCTGAAAAACAGCTTTGATGTGGTTTTCACACAATGGCCAGAAGGTGACTCCCTCGGGACAAACGGGTGAGAGTAACTCATACTTTACTGTGGATCTGCTCCTTGTTCAGACTTACAGACAGTTAAAGTCTGTGTGGGAGTGTATCCTGCAAAGATAAGAGCAGGATATAGAGCAGCGGCATTACAGAGAATGTTTAATTACCTTGGTTTGAATTACTCCTCTTTTCCTTCACGTAATTCACCTGCTTCGAGTCTGGCGTCATTCATCCTTCGCCTAATGCCTGGCAGAGACTCAATCTGTCCTTACTCAGTCTAGCCTAAAGCCGAGAGGTGATACAGCAGCCACGTGAAGTGTGGGGACGGTTAGAGGGAGGGACACGAGGCGTCAACACAGGCCCGACCACACAAGCCGTGTGGAAACCAGGAGACTTGTACAACACTTTAAAGTTACTGAAAGATTCTTAAAATCCCAAAAAAAGAACTGGCTGCCAGTGAAGGCAGATGGGTGCTACGCTTGGTGTTGGTTCAAATGAGATACATGCGTCTCCCTGAAGAATTAAAGAGCTACGGAGTTATTTTTATTCTTAAACTCTTAAGTTGTCTCTGTGTCTGTAGTGTTTACTGACCTCTGCTCCTCCTCCAGCTCCTCTGTTGACATCATCTTCTGCAGGTGGTGGGATCTCGACTTCCCGGGGATGTACTTCAACGAATCGTTTGACTCTGATTAAACAGAGTTAACACACGGATTAAAAATCAACACAAAATGTATATCACAAATATGAATGAATAGGTGTTTCAAAGTGGGTGAACGTGCTCACCGTTGGTTCCCGGGCTCTCTGTGGCTCCCTCGGTCTGGGGGTAAGAGAAAGCACACTTTAGGAGCTCCTTCTCAGAGAGCCCGATGTATGACCTACGACCCCACGAGGCCTCGGAGGACGAGTCTACGTCTAAGCTTGTGTTCCTAGAATCGGGCCTGGGGATGGACAGGCTGGATCTGGTGGAGGAGGAGTGTTCGGCCGGTTCCAGCTCTTCAACGAGAAGCTGAGTGTGAGCCTGCTCCTATCAGAGAGTTAAAGGGTCGGACGGGGTCATCACACCTTCATTCTGCATAGGTAGTCCCCCCAATAATGCAAACCTGTGTTACCTCTCAGGAACCAGTGCGTCCTCGCAGGCCGGCTGGGTTAGAAGCTGCTGTACAGGAATTAAGCTCCAAACAAATCCCTGTCTCTTATGTGACAAATATCCCTTTTCAAAATAAAATACTAATCCTACTAATAGATGGAGAAACACTGTATTTCTGTCTGTCCAGCTTTTAATTTTCAAACACTCATCTGATAAACTTCTAACTTGGCCGGTGTATAGCTGAGGGACAGAGGAGGAGCAGTGTGGACTATGAGCGGACATTTGAAAATGAGCAGCTAATTGTCCCAATTCAGCCTAAAAACACAACAGAAGATATGTCATCTACTTGAAATGTCTAAAACTTCTGTATTCATTATAACATAATTATAACTTTGAATGCAGAACTTGCTGGACTGATTAACTGAACTGATTAAATATCCTTTAATGATATTGCTACTTTTTCTTGAATAAAGGATCTTAAAATGTACCCCACTGCTGCTTAAGTTAAATTCCCATATTATAGAACTTTACTCAAGAAAGCATTTTCAAATCGGGGTTATTTCCATTTTTTAAACTCAATTATATGTTTCATACTAATGGAACTGTATTTTTAATCTTAATGAAACTACCATGATATGAATGTTTCAGTTTGTTCTTCAAAACCCTTAATTTATTTTTTTCAATATAATATATATTCTTTCCTCTCTCGCCCCCTCTTTTATGTTAATAGTAAAATTACATTAAAGAGCAGTTAATTCAAATTTTAATGCACTGATATTATTTTGTAATGGAAGTTTTTTTTTGTACAATTTTTAGATTGTGGTTCAATTTTGAGATTGTGGTTCTCAAAATATAATTTGTCCATGGAGGGAGGGTTTACTTTTTACTCCAATTAATAATGTTAGTCTAACCCCCCCCCCCCCCTAATTAAATACCCACTTTTTCCTCCTCATCTATCATAATAATACTTTTACTTATAATTTCTTACTCTGTTAATTCAAATGTCCATGCAGTGATCTTGAGGGGAAGCTTTCTGTTTATATTCTCCACTTTAACAGTTAATAAACTCAATTAAACACGACCTGAACATACTGCAGAAGTATTATTCCAGTATTTGTACACATGGTACTCTGATCTGTTTGTGTGTCTGTGGACGTGTCGACCTGCAGTTTAGCACCCAGCAGCGGAGTGCGAGGCTCGTCAGATTAGCAGGGATTTGTGTAATGAACCAGTTTACCAGGAGCAACTGGTCAGATTACCGGACACTTACTGACTCCACACATTTCACCACGTCCCAGTGGTCGTGCGAGCTGCCGCTGATCTCGCACCAGTCCTCCTCCGCCTTCTTCTGCTTCTTCTTCTCCGGTGCGTGGCCGTTCTGCTTCGGCCCCGGTGGCTCCGGTCCCCCGGTAGCTCCTTCACCCCGGTGCCCGAAATAAGCCCGGGCGTTGGCGAAGTCCGCGACGGGCGAGGAGCCGCCGAACAGCGACGTCCCCACCACAACGGCGAGGAGCGTGAAGATAATGGCGGACAGGAGAAAAGTTAGGTCCATGGCTGCGGTGCTCGCTGGATGTTTCCCTCTTGACACCGGTCACTCAGCCATCTTCACGGTAATCCCCATCAGACAACAAGCGGTGAGAGGGCGGCGTCTGCGGGACGAGGTTCAATCTCCTGTCCGAGCTGGACGTCACATCCTCCGGGTCCGCCCCCACCCACCGGCGCCCTGGCAGTGAGATCCCCAGACTCGAGGTCAGGTGGGCCGGCCCGGCGCTGCAACGTGCTCGGCCCGCTGCTCTCTCCCCGGTAATCCCCTCAACGGCGGGTGTAGGCACCGACACAACCCGGGGGATTAACACGGTGGTGTCATGACCCGTGTGCCGTGAGAGGAGGCCGAGAATACCAGGCTTTACCGGCCGAGCAGGAGGTGCTGTCACCTGAGGACTCACCCACTGTAAAACCACCATGTTTTAATACAGTTAAACTAATTAAACTACATTATAAACACATTCCTACAGAGAGGTGCATCACGTTCACTTGAGAAAAACTAAAATCTGCCATTTAAGTGGTTGATTCAGAAAAACTGAGCAGATTATTCTATTAGGAAAATGATATCGTTATATAATTAATGAGATTCTTTAAAATCTCAAATGAATGAAAAGCTCTTCCGTACATTACCGATATTTGTAATGGTACCTGTTTGACCTTAACCCGCCCCCTGAGCCGCAGCAACTGTTCAAATGTAGCTTAGCTTAAACTTCGCGATTTTAACACTTTTAACTAAATAGTTAAAACCAAACCAACTAGTTGTTACACGTCAATTAATAATAAATATCCACCTCCGACAACTTCCTGCTGCAAGGTGTAACTACCTGTGTAGCTGTAACTGCAATGCTAAAGCTAACGTTAGCATGCTAATATAAGCGCATATCTGCGCTGAAATTTAAATTATATTGTTAACTGATGTCGTCAAGCTAAACAAACAACATACTCAGAGTCTGGCTACTTATGCCGATGAGTTTGTAGCCTTTAGCTAGGTTAGCATACAGGAAAAGGAATAGGCCTTCTAGGGACTTTCAGGAAACACTAATTAACCGTAGTCATTACCATAACCGTTTTACGGCTGTTTCTTAATTGTGCTACAGCTGTTTCCTAGAAACATTTATACAATACAGAATGCTAACTGCCCAATTCACATAATACATCGCACTACTAATCACTACTTAGAAATTAGCTTGTAAATATGGTGCCAGGAAGAGTAGATGTGTGTAGATCACGAGATTTAACTATCATCTTGTAAGAGAGGCCTAAATATCCCACGTTTGTTAATTGTGTTGTGTTGAATAAAAATAAAACACAACACAATTGTCAAATGCTACTTCATACTCTCCTTGACAGTTTGCTTGCCAACATCTAATTTGTTTAAACTAAGTAAAAATGTAAATGTAGAGTCTCCGACAACTTCCTGCTGCAAGGTGTAACTACCTGTGTAGCTGTAACTGCAATGCTAAAGCTAACGTTAGCATGCTAATATAGGCGCATATCTGCGCTGAAATTTAAATTATATTGTTAACTGATGTCGTCAAGCTAAACAAAGAACATACTCAGAGTCTGGCTACTTATGCCGATGAGTTTGTAGCCTTTAGCTAGGTTAGCATACAGGAAAAGGAATAGGCCTTCCTAGGGACTTTCGGGAAACACTAATTAACCGTAGTCATTACCATTACCGTTTTACGGCTGTTTCTTAATTGTGCTACAGCTGTTTCCTAGAAACATTTATACAATACAGAATGCTAACTGCCCAATTCACATAATACATCGCACTACTAATCACTACTTAGAAATTAGCTTGTAAATATGGTGCCAGGAAGAGTAGATGTGTGTAGATCACGAGATTTAACTATCATCTTGTAAGAGAGGCCTAAAATATCCCACGTTTGTTAATTGTGTTGTGTTGAATAAAAATAAAACACAACACAATTGTCAAATGCTACTTCATACTCTCCTTGACAGTTTGCTTGCCAACATCTACTTTGTTTAAACTAAGTAAAAATGTAAATGTAGAGTCTTTAAAGTAAGTCTCTATAACTTTGGACATAATGGGAACACCATTACATTTGCAATGTAGGTGTTTCTAGTAATGTAACATACTTCTGTCAGTTCATTCAAGACACAACACCAGGCGACCACAGGATAACTCAATGAACTGCCGGAGTTGAGGAGAACTACACCACATTATGATATACACAAAATGCAAAAAGGTATAACATGGACAATGTTCACACTGGAAACGTATTTACGACAAAAAAATGTTTATTAGCATTCACCTGAAGCAATAACAAGACATGAAAGGTTAACAGAGGAATGCAATACACAAATTATTCATTGAGCAGTTTGAACTGAATTTTAAACCCTTCAATAGGAGTCGCACTGGACCCAACTTCAAAAAGCGAGCACAGCTATTTTTTTAAACAGTGGGTAAACCACAGAGGGAGGGGAGGGAGGAAAGGAGGGAGGATAAAGAGAAAAAGGAAGGAGAGAATCTGTACAGCACATGGAGGGAAGGAGAAGTCACAAGACAGGAGAGGATGGATGAACTGCCACACCTGTGATCTTACAAACCGGCAAACGGCAGCGGAGGGTCGAGCCCCGGAACAGCGCCGGGCACTCAGCACCGCAACACGCCACACCATGTCACCACCGCACTGCACCGCATCTTAACAGCTAACCAGCATTACTCAACTGCTACACAACTGCGCCTAGTGCACAAAAGATACACAAGAAAGAGGGTTAGAGTCATAGGAAATACTTAAACCAGACAGAAAAAAAAAAAAAAAAGATTTGACAGAAAAATGAAATGCTTTGCGGCCGGATTAGCAAATCACAATCTGAGTGGCACTGCGAATTTTTAAGTTTTGTTTTTGTCACTGAGTGAAAAGTATGTCACTGAGTGCACAATAAGCCATTTCCCCCCAAAAAGAATAGGTTAACATCCAACATAAACATTTTCTACATCAACTCCATATCCATCTGAAAAGAATACTAAACAAGGGGTTGCATTAAAAGAGATATATTTAACGTAAAATGAATTTATTTGACAAATTTGTACAAATTCAACCAAAATAAAAAGAAAGAGCCCAATTTGTTGGGGAGGGGGCACCGTACATGTCCCTGTCAATGTGCTCAACTTTACAAAGGACGACAAAGTTACAGAATTTAAGTAAATTATGTCAAATTAAACATTTGAAACATTTTTAGACCAAGCTCCAATAACCTTTCAGTCTGCATTCAGTGGTAATAATGGAGTCCCCTTGCTCAATGTGAGACTCTTCCTGACGTCCTCGGCAAAGACTCGGTCATCTCAGTTCTGCAAGGAAAGAAAAAAATACAATTGACAAAAGCACAACAAAAAGAAAGTCTCAACTCCTGCAGCTGATATTTAAACAGTTCTGGTCTGATCTTCCTCCCACTCACACTTACATTTAAACAAACTTTTTAATTTTTGTCGGTGATTCCAATATACCTAACATTTGTACTTAATTTTCAAATTTGTTTACACACCTTAAACTTGGATCCCACACTCCCCCAAAATAAGCAGTTGTAACAAGTAACTTGCACTCGGGCATATTTGAAAAACAAACCTCTGGGTGCGTTCCCTTTGTGAGAAGCGGAGGAAACCACAGGCACGGGCGGGAACAGCGCTCAGCGCATCTGCCTGTGATCCCCGCGAACGTACCTCACCACACCACCTCATACACCAACTGACCGCCCGAACCACCGCCATGACGACCTGCTCCTTAGCAGCTGCCATCGCTCTCAGCAACAGGCAGGTCACATGGGCGGGTCACACACTAACTGCTCTCACACTGCCACACCCCCATCTCCTCCTCCTCCTCTCTTTGCAAACAGGACTCCGCAGCTTGGAGGAAAGAATTCCACATTTAGGTGAACGTTTTTTTGAGTGAAGCACCCCCACGTCTCCCCCCCACACTCACATTAACCCAATTTGAAAAATGTGCTTGTCAATTAACATTTAGCCAAATCTCCCGGTGTGTGCTTTAACTTGACTGAACATACAAGCAAAGTAAAGCACACACAGTACATTGTCATCAGCCCAAATCGGACTATCTAAAAACATGGAGGGTTCTGCAGACCTCAATGCTTGTGTGCAAATTACTGTAATGTAGCATCAAGACTGCAGAAAACTAGTGATGAGCAACTACAATCTGACCATAACAAGTAACATTCATCATCCACCCTTCCCCCTGAATACCGTTATGTTGCGTCCATGTTGGGGTCAAGGCTCAGCTTCGTTGTCCTCTGGTGATTTAGGCCTACTCTTGGATTTGGACCTGGACCTGGATTTGGACCCCCTGTTGGAGGGTGGGGTTCGACTCCTTGACTTGGATCTGGAGCGGGAGCGAGACCTGGAGGGGGACTTAGACTTGCTCCTCCTCGGGGTTCTGGACTTAGACTTAGACTTGGACTTGGACCTCGACCTGGAGTAGGAGCGGGACCTGGAGCGGCTGTAGTGATGGCGGCTCCTGGATCGGGAACGGCTCCTGCTCCTGGAGCGGCTGCGGCTACGTCTGCGGCGCCGGGGGCTGTCAGAACGTCTGTGGTTACAGGGGGAAACTTGTCAGTGATGCAGGAGCAAAATGGAAACTAAAAACAAAATGGTGGCACCAGAACCATTATCTCATCTAACAGCTGTTCAGACCAAACTAAGCTGCTCTAACTGAGTTAACAGATTAGACCGCCAACACAACACTTTACAGTTGATTAATCGTGCATTTAAATTCATTTGTAAGAAAGAAAAATGGCGTGACCTTGTTAAAGCTCCTCAGGTGTGAATACTTAAGTGCACACCTTACATAACAGTGGACTTACTGTAAAAGAACGATCTTTTCAATTTATCTTGTTGTACATTTGGAAATATGAAACAAAAAGGTTATAACTTTGCTTTAAATAATCTGTTTACAATGGGAGATGTCAAAGGAGGAAGGAAATGATTGCATTTGAAATTATGTTTTGAACGATTGATAGTTCAATAATGATTTATTGATGAGGCTGATAACGATAAGATACTTTAAGATGCATTTGCTTGTATAAATGAAAAAAGGAGCAGGAGTTGTTTGTCCAGGTGAGGACAGGCGCTCCGGGCCTCCCTCCTCAGCGACACTAAACTCCAGGATTACCCCCTGCTCCTCAGTCCATACCCTCCGTATCTGCGTGGCGGAGCTCCCCTCCGGCTGTACATGGAGTCCGGCGGTCGTCCGTAGCGGGCCATCTGCACCCGGAGTTCCCGCCCGTCCAGCAGCGCGCCGTCCATCGCGTCCATCGCGTCCTCGGCGTCGCGCTTGTCGAGGAACCGCACGAAGGCGAAGCCGCGGCTCTCCTTAGTGTAGCGATCCCGGGGGATGTACACGTCCCCGACGCGGCCATACTTCTCGAACACCCGGCGCAAGGTCTCCGGGGACGTCCGGTAGGTGAGGTTGTCCACTTTGAGGGAGGTCATCCCCTCCACGTCTGGCGGCGGCCTTCCGTAGCTCATCCTGTTCTCCCTGAGCACCACGACCGGCCCCTTCACACTGAATCCGGCCCAAACAGCAAGATATCCCGGTGTCCCTCGCTCCTGAAAAGCTCCAGCGGGTTGATTTAAATCTCACGCGGTGCACTTGTTGTTGTTGTTGTTCTTTTACTCTGACAGTCGCTGTCACCGCGTTGCTCTCACGTGAAATGGCGGCAACAAAGCTTCCTTTCGCCCCCTTTCCTCGCGAAAGAGTTGGCCTCCTCTGATTGGTTTGTGGGACTCCACAACTTCCGAGCTGCAATCCCTACACTGCCCCCTGACAACGGGAAGGCGCCACGACACGGGCACAGGTTACCAGTTAGAGTAGTTTTATTTAATAAATAAATAATGGGTTATTTCTATGAGTTCATCAATAAACTCCAGTAAGATTTACCCTTAGCATCAGCGTGACCTCAAGTTCGGCTTTTAACGTTATTGCCAGGGTGAAACACCTCACGGTACATATGAAGATTATAATTATTATTATTTGTATTATAACAACCATTCTGACAGAGCTTAAATTATCCTGGTCTCCTCTTTCTCCTCCCCCCCACCTCTCTTCTCTTCCCAACCGGTTGAGGCACATTTATTTTTATTTAACACAATTAATGAGAAAGCTGGGGTTGATATAAACGATTTCAGTTCTACAAGCTCAACACTGGCTCCCTGGCTGTCAAAGATTCAAAGTCAAAATCCTGCTGTTGATTTATAAAGCACTGAATTAGGGGCCAAACTATGTTTCTCACACTGTGTTACACTGTGACTCCTCAGGTCGTCTGGAACCGGTCTGCTTTACATCCCCACAGAGAAACTAAACATGGAGAAGAAGCGTTTAGTTTCTTCAGGCCACCTGCAGATCTTAGTTCTTTAAAATCAACGCTGAAGACTTCTTTATTTATTTGCTGCTTTTCTTTGTTGTGGGGCTTTTTGTATTTTAATTCACTTGGAATTATCTGGAGAGACAGACAGAGAGAGAGGGGGGGGTAGATATATATATATATATAGAGAGAGAGAAAGAGAGAGAGAGAGAAAAAGAGAGAGAGAGAGAGAGAGAGAGAAAAAAGAGAGAGAGAGAGAGAGAGAGAGAGAGAGAGTGGGGGAGGGAGAGAGAAGGGGGGAGGGAGAAAGAGAGAGAGGGAGGGAGAGAGAGAGGGAGAGAGAGAGAGAGAGAGACAGACTGCGCAAAACCGTCGGTCCAGATTTGTGTGACGTCATGAGGAGCCTCTCTTGACAGGATCCAGGAACGACGAACGAGCTCCGGGGGGAAACCACACCGAGCACCGGGGGAAACGACACTGACCACCGGCGGAAAACACGCCGAGCACCGAGCTGCAGCTGCCCGGACAGGGAGCTGTCGACCACCGCAGCGGACTGAAGCAGGCGGGGGGTTATCGCTCGGTTCTTCTTGTCGGTGACGATGAAATCGACGGCTGTTTTTCCCTGCCTCTAAAACAGCCCGAGCAGCCCCGGAGAACAAGCGGCTAATCCCCGGGACGGTCGGTCCGATTCACGGCGGCGCAGGGGGGGGGGAGCGGGACTCGACGGGGACAGAACATGGACCGTGCCGCACCGGGTGGATTAAACGAGACGGACTGAGGAGCGAACAAAGGCGACGTGTGGATGTCCGTGAGCCCGAGAGCTGTTCGTGTGACCGGAGATGGGAGCGTTAACGAGCCGACAGAACATCGGCGTGGAGGAGGTGGACATTCCGTCCAGCTCCGTGTACCGTTACCCACCGAAATCTGGTAAGGCCCCGGACAACAGGTCTCACTGGGGGAGCTGGGTTCCTCTCCCGGGCTCCAGGGTTTGTTCATGGAGCTAGAATGAATCTGAGGGGTTAACACTTCAAAGTACAACATGCATCATCATCATCATCATCATCATCATCTTCATCATCATCTTCTTCATACCTCGCGAGCTGTCAGGCCTGCAGGACATTGAAAGGCCTTTCACCTGGAGTGGTACGATAGTATGGAGGGAGGCCCTGAGGTGCAAATCACAAAGCAACGAGAGATAAGAACATATGATGAGAAATAAGACATCATGTTAGAACACACAACATATAAGAGACCACAACGACATATGAGAAAACACAACATATAAGAAAATACAACAACAAATGAGAAAACACAATCTATAAGAGAGCACAACATATAAGAGAACACAACGACATATGAGGAAACACAGAATATAAGAGAGCACAACATATAAGAGAACACAACGACATATAAGAACACACAACATATAAGAAACCTAAACGACATATGAGGAAACACAACATATAAGAGACCACAACGACAAATGAGAAAACAACATATAAGAGAACACAACAGCAAATAGGAAAACACAACGACATATGAGAATACACAACATATGAGAGAACACAACCCATGAGAGAGCACAACACATGAGAGTACTCATCAGCAAATAAGAAAACACAATGATATTTAAGATAATACAGCGACGTATGAGAGAACACAACACGTAAGACAACACAACAGCAAAGAAGAAAACACTTCATACAAGAAAACAAAAACGCAATTGAGAAAACACAACAACTAATAAGAAAACAGTACAACAAAGAAAACACAACAGCAGATACAAAGCTACGTTTAAGAAAAATACAAATCTCAATCATCATTATTGTTTGTGTTTATGTGATTTGTTGTTGTGATTTGCACTCCAGAGATATCTGTACGTAAACCACTGAAAGACAACAGCAACACATATGATCTATTTACCTTTGTCCCACTCATTTATCTACATAGTTATACAAATCCTCTCGTATCTGGGTGTGTCTGTTAGCTGTAGGCAGCTGGACTTGGTTAATGGTTTCACGGCCGCCACAATCTGTAGAATAAATAAGTGATGATGGCTCGTAAAAAGGAGGAAGGTCTATTTATATATAATCTCTCTACGAAAGTGACGCGTGTTTTCAATTTAAACAAGGTTTTTCACTTTGGAGAAAGACTGCTGCAGATGATTAATTCCATAATCCTTTCGTTTGAAGATTAGTTTTTTTTTTATACAAAATGACACCCGACATGATTTTCCATGATTTTCAAGAGCAGATGCTGAAATATTAAAATCGCCTCAAAAATCCAAATACATTCATCTCACAGTGAGAAGAGAGAAGCTCATATCCCTGCTGTTTGCTTTGATTACATTCTGATTTATTCAGGAGGCTTTGCTTTAGATTTTAAGATTAAGTAAAGGTTTTTGTTGTCATGTTTTTATATAAAAGTCAAAGTAAAATCTAAAAATCTATAACCAGCCCGAATAGCCACTTTTCCCATTCAGGACCCAGACTGTTCATCAGACCTTGAATTGACCCCTGTGTGTTTTTATGTTCCTCTATATGACAGGTTGTGATTGAAGCAGCTCCATATTGGGGTTTAGCCCTAATCCAATATCACTGTATATGTACAGTCATATTTATTACTTTTCAATTCTGTCAAAAACAACGACATCAAATAAATGAAAACCTCGGACATAATGAGATCTGAAAAAGAATAAGGGACAATAAATAACGCTTTATTGTGCACAGACCTGAGGCTCTATACAGATATTACAATAACATCTTACATTTATTGTGATGTTAAATATGGAAAAGGGATTTAAAGGGATGAAACATTTGACGTGTGGCTGCCGTTATCCCCCCCCCTGACCACGATTCAGCTGAATTAGAACTGTGAAATCGTAATATAACGGTCTGCAGGAGTGGTGGTGGTGCTGGGAGGGAAGGTGGAGGCGATGGCTGCCGGTGAAACCGATCTGTCAGCCCTACTTCCTGCCGGTGGGATCTGGTGACAGAGCCTCGATCCAGCTCGCCTCTCCAACCTGCTGTAAATAATAATAAGGTAATGAAAAGAGAGAGAGGGAGGGCGAGTGAGCTGTGTCACTGGAGCTTTTTTAGGTCATGATTTGTGGTGTTATGGATTTTTTTCTTCTCAGCGGCAGGGCCAATAGCTGTGAGGTCAGAGCATCCAGCGTCCTCCTGCGTTAGTAAGCGTGAACCAAAACGGATCGTGATTCAGATCGGCGAAGCCGGAATAGATGACCTCGCAGCAGAAACGTGACTTGACTGTCCAGCATGTATTTAAAGACTCCGAACCACCATTAGAGTCTTACGATATTATCCCAGCCTGTGATTAAAGGGCAGAACGTCTATTTAGTCTTGTTTGTCATCGAAGCTGAACTCTTGGTAAACAGGTGGACGAGCTTCAGGTTGAACAGACTTTACAGATTCATCTGTCCTGTTCTGCTTCGTATTTCTTTATCAAGATTTATCAAATTTATAAAAATGTCCTATCTCACAGTGTTAAAGAAAAATTCCTGGATTCAATGTTTTATAAAAACAAGAATTTTGTAGGATCTTTCTTGGCCCACGTGCCGTCCTTCCAACAAGTTTCAACAAAATCTGTTGAGTGGTTTTTGCACAGGCCTGCAAATTAAACCTCAACCCAACATTTTTGGTTAGTTACATAAAATACGGTGCTGAAGTTCTGCAACGTGCTTTCTTTCTAATAATTTATGCAAATAACAGATCCGTCTAAAGCACAGAATTCTCCAAGAAGTCTTTTAAGTTCATAAATTAATTGCAGAAATCTACAAAGAACAACTCTATGTTTTGAGAGCAGGTTTAAATACAGCAAATTATTCACACCTTTTATTTTTTAGCTGTTTTACCAGGAGATGTGATGTGATGTGAGTTTGCTGTGTTTTAACATTGAGTCTGCTTCTCTGTGTGCAGGAAGTTACTTCGCCAGCCATTTCATCATGGGGGGGGAGAAGTTTGACTCCACCCATCCGGAGGGTTACCTGTTCGGGGAAAACACAGACCTCAACTTCCTGGGGACCAGACCTGTAGCGGTAGGTATTTGTTAAAGAAACAAACAGTCTCCCCACCCAGTGTTCTTCCTGGAGCCAGTAGACTCTGTTCAAGAGCTGCCAGCGTGTTGCAGGGACCGTTTGTAAAAATGAAAACAGGATGTTTTTAAAATGTCCAATACAAAAAGATATTCAAATAAAAAACAGCAGCTGCCTCTTTGTCATGTAACAGGATCGGTTGCATTTCAGTGTCTCCAGCAGCAGCAGAAGCAATTAACAGGCTTTCACACTGTCACTGATGGAAATTTGTTTCACTGTCTCATCCTGTCAAGCTATTAAAAGTGAAATGACAAGTCTGTCGGCTTCCCGAGCAGAAACGTTGATGAGGGACGGTTTCTGCGGCGGCTCGGCTCAGCCTAATCTCAAGCCTCAAGGTCAAACTAATGAGAGCTGCAGGGTTTGAGAGAGAGCAAAGAGGAGGGAGTTAAAACTGTTGGACTGAGTGGAGCTGATGTGGAGAAACTCGGCTCCATCTCTCCGTCCTAATCCCAGTCACTCCACTGTTTCTGTCTAGACTGGGGCTAAAATTAGGAGTGCAGTTCTTCTCCCGATTATGTGGGTGTTTATAATCCTCCTGTGGACACTGAATTCTGCTGGCAAAAGTGCTTCTGTCTTTTTTTTGTCAGAAGCTTTACCAGCGTTAGAATGTTTAGTGGTTTCTGAGCAGATGGCGCTCTCTGGAATCATAAAACGCGACCGCAGTTGTCGTGTTCTCGGCCTCCTGCGCTACTCGACAAATATGATAATGGCCGGTGGCTATGTTTAGGGATTTTCAGAAACTGCTGTCTGAAGCCCAGGGATATCCAAAATGGATTTTCAGTAATGCCAGTGGCTTGGCTTTGTTTGTTTTTCAGTTTGTCACGACTGAAATATCTCAACTCTTCAAATAGACTAATAATTAGTGGATTCCCGTGACAGTTTGTTCATTAATGACGGTAAAAACACTTTTCTTTATTGACCCCTTGACAGTGTGAACATTCATGCCCCTCTCAGGACGAACTTTAATAACTTTGTGATCCCCCAACTTTTCATTAGGGTCAAACACGAAAAGCATTATGCTAATCCTCAGCTGCACATCACTGACATATTCCAGTTCAGTTTTTCACTATTAGAAAAAGCCTTGTGGATTCTTAGTAAAATGCTGTTCTGTGTTCGTAACAGACTTAATATTCATATTTCAGCCTGAGACCGATTTTATAATATAAGACCCGCTATGTTGCTGCTGAGTTTCCAATGAGAGGCTCTTTTCAGCATCTGCTCCTCCGTGTGTGAGTGTTTGTTTGTGTGGTTTACAGGCGCAACTCCTGCTGAGCCCAGATGTGTAATAATACTGAATATGGTGCCATTCACAGCCGCACAACCCCCCCCCCCCCAAACACACACAGATGAGGCGTTGTAGTGCGGAGGTATCTGACCACTTCCTGCATGTTTCTCCTCCAGAGATCCTCAGAAACCACCTCGGCTCTCCCTTTACGCTCAGTCAGCAACTTCTGGCTTCAGACACACAACAAAAAAAACTGTGCTGAGAAGGGAACTGCAGAAGTTGGCTCAAGTTTTCAATGGTTCTGTGTCAAGTTTACAGCATTTTAATGTTGGATTTGAATCACTCAAGGTGGGGGCTGGTGGGGGGGGGGGTCTAAAGAACAGAAAGTTTATACCCGTCACAGACCTTTGAGTTGATATTATTCAAAGTTGGTTAGATACGCTGAACCTCGACCATCTGGTCCTTTTTAACCGCCTGGAAATAGACCTCGTCCGTTTGACCCTGGACTTCTGAGTGTTCTGTTTTGCTCCTGCGGTTCCTTTGTGTGCAGAAATGTGCCGAACCGTGTCTGAAGTGTCAGCCTCGTCCCTGGAAAGGCTCCGTCGGCTCAGCACTTGTCAGCACGGATCTCTGCTGGTGCTGACAACACTTTTGTGTAAAGGTTAAACCCGGAGCAGCCGCGGTCATCTTGTAACCCTGAGCTCCCTGCGGCAGAGATAGGAATGTTGGTGCGGTCGAGGAAAGCTGAATACTGCTTTAGTTTTGTGTATTTTTACAACTGTACTTTGACTGTTGTGTCTTTGTTTTCAGTTCCCGTACGCAGCCCCCCCACCCCAGGAACCAGTGAAGACGTTACGAAGTCTAATCAACATCCGTAAAGACACACTGCGGCTCGTACGGTATGAGCACCTCCATCCACCTCAACACACACGCCCCATTTCACCACTGCTGTCTAATTTTATATGCACTGAGTTATTTATAGGGAATAGGCCACAACATATAATTAAATGAATAGTGTTGAAAAAATCCTACATGTATCTTCAGGCATATTCTCATTATACAAGTCAAGCTTATAACAGAAGCACTAAATACCCCTTCTCCTTGGAAATGGGACAAACACACACTCAAGCACATATGAACACAATTTATTCACGTCTCAAACATCCAGTTCTTTTCTGTACTTATAAAAACCTTCTCCTGTAGGTGCAGCGAGGACCTGAAGCTGCCGGGTGATGAAGAGACGGCGAAGAACAGGGCGTGCTACAACGTCGAGTTCACCTTCGACGCCGACACACAGGTCGCCATCACCATCTACTACCAGGCCATAGAGGAGTTTCACAATGGAGTGCCAGTGTAAGTGTGTGTCCGCCTGTATGCATTTTTTATTGTATTGAATTTGAGAAGATCTACCATCAGTCTTTTTTTTATCATAGAAATGGAAAAAGAGGCTTGTGTGGAAGAGAAGGTGCCACAGATATTCCTGCAGGCACTCATAAGTAATGCCCATATGGTGTTATCATCTTTATATTCTAAATTGATTTGCTGTGTGTGTTTGTGTGTGTGTGTGTGTAGTTACCTGCCCCAGGACAGCTCTCTGCAGTCTGAGACCGTGCACTTCAAGAGGGGAGTTTGCCAGCAGTTCTGTCTGCCCTCACACACCGTCAACCTCAGCGAATGGGCCGACGAGGAGGTAAGTGTGTGTGTGTGTGTGTGTGTGTGTGTTCTGGACGAGCCTGAGCTGTGACACTGGTTAATACACACGGACAAACACATATCTACTGGGTTAATGTCCCCGTCTCTCTGTGATTCCTCCTCAGCTGCTGTTTGACATTGACAAGGAGGTTTTCCCCATGGTGGTGCAGGCTGTGGTGGACGAGGGAGACGGTGAGATGTGTTTGTCACACTGATGATCTGATGTGAAAGCATGGCTGCAGAATATCTAACAAACCTGTTTCCCCTGCATCTAATCTCTGCAGAACATTTGGGACACTCGCACATTCTCCTGGCTACATTTGAAAAGGTAAGAAGGTGGTTTCAGAGTAAAAGCCTGAGAGAAACTGTGGCAGGAATTTTGCTGGAAACATTTGCTGGAAGCAGCTTCTAAAATTTGTTTTTTTTTTCTGCTTTTCTTGAGCAACTGTTATTTTCTTTGGCAGCACATGGACGGGAGCTACTGTGTGAAGCCTCTGAAGCAGAAACAAGTGGTGAGTTCACCTGTTTTACTTCTCTCTCTCCTTCTCTCATCCCTTTGTGGACCTTTATGTTTTATGCTTTTCAAAGACAAAGAAACAGCGAGTCTTTATTTCCCTGCTGCCTTTTTTTCTTCAACCTTTTCCCTTTTCCCAGGTGGATGGAGTAAGTTATCTGCTGCAGGAGATCTATGGGATAGAGAACAAATACAACAGCCAAGAATCAAAGGTAAAACGCAGATGACACAAGAGATTTTTCTGTCTGTGTTTGAAAATTCAAATGTCTTCTCAACTTTCAAATGTTTCTTTGTCTCCAGGTTGCAGATGATGAGATCAGTGACAACAGCGCGGAGTGTGTTGTGTGTTTGTCGGACGTGCGAGACACACTCATCCTGCCGTGCAGACACCTGTGTCTCTGCAACGCCTGTGCCGACACACTGCGCTACCAGGCCAACTGCTGCCCCATCTGCAGACTGCGTGAGTTCCCAATCCGTCTGCCAGCTGTTTCAGATGTGCTCTTAACTTATTAACCACTAAAACTGATTAGAAGCTGCTGCACAAGGTTACACTTTGTTTAAAATGCACATTCCCTTAGTTAAGGTCAGAAATGGCGGAGCTCTGTGTTCCAATCAGAAATCATTGTGAGGCAGCAATTACAGTTATTTAGAATTTCCAACCATTTTAGAACAACTTAACAGAAGCACATATTGCACATTTGATCTCATGCAATATTTATTTAAAGGCGTTCCCGTACAGACGCTCGAAATATGGGAAGAGGTAATGGAAGTTTTAATCAATAGCCAACGGATTTATCACCACTGAGTGACCACTGCAGCAGAGGAATCGGAGTCTGGGGAAAAAGCAAAACCTGGGTCATGGTTTGAGCGGATGGGGAGAGCGAGAGAGTGAGAGAGAGATATATATATATATTTTTCCATCTCACACTTGTCTCATGCATTTCCCCCCGATCGATATATGCTTCAGCTGGTCCTGTATAATTCAATAACACTGACGCATCCATGATTATTTACTAAGATGGTTGTTCAATAATTTTCCATTTTGATTGAAGCAATAATCTCGACAAAAGAATTTAGAGGTTTTACCAAGAATTTCTTGTTTTTATTGGTCTGACAACATCTGTCTATTATTAACTGATATTCGACTCACATGCAGTCTTCACGTAAATCTGATGCTTTAGTGAATACGTCACTGCATTGAGGAATTCCTATAGTTTTTAGAAACTGATGAAAATAAATAATCTAATACATACCCACAGTTTTAAAAAAGTGTCAAACCTTCACCTCTGTATAGTTTATTTCACCAATTGAGACGTTTTAGGAAAAAGGGAAATCTTGAGTTTCAGCCTATTTCGTGTGTTGAAATCAGTTTTTCTCCTGAGGTTTAAATGTGAGTCTCTGTACAATTATTTATATATATATATATATGTTTTTTAATTTATTTTTGTATTAACAGCGTTCAGAGCTCTGCTGCAGATCCGAGCCATGAGGAAGAAACTCAGTCCCCTGTCCCCCACCAGCTTTAACCCCGTCATCACGTCACAGACCTCGGACTCGGAGGAACACTCGGTGAGACAGAGCTGACGACAAAACACAACAAACATAATTAAATACAAAATAATTTAATTATTTTATAATCCGGCAGAGCTCACATCCCCAGTGTCCTCTTCTCATGTGCAGGCGTCGGAGCACATCCCTCCAGGCTACGAGGTGGTGTCTCTCCTGGAGGCGTTGAATGGGCCCCTCAACACCTCCTCGGTGGCTCCTCCTCCTCTCAACTCTGGACCGAGCCACGTCTCTGGAGTGCTGCCTCCGTACAGCAGTGAGCCCCACCCCACACCGGCTCGCTCCCTCTCCCCTCTCGACCAGTCCAACTCCAGTCAGGGACTCAAACTCAAGAAGAGTGGTTCAAAGTGAGTCTGCGTCTCAGGCCTCGGCCACATAGAAGTTTTACGCTTCAAAGTTAATAGGGACCTGATACTTTACTTGAATATTTATAAGCCAATTAAAGTTTTTGATTCTTTTAGTGTTCTTTAGACTAAAATGGATGTTTTTGAACCTGAGTTTTAATTACAAAAATACTCAAAGTACAGTCATTTTACAATACTGCTAATTATGACCAAGTTGTATTTATTCTCCCTCTCTGTTATTTCAGTGTTTACTTCGTACCAGTACATCGAACCCACTGCAGTTATTTTCATCCATTGCTTTATGTTTTTCAGGTCACTCTCCCAGAATTCCTCTGTGCTGCCCGAGGAGGAGGACGAGAAGTCTTGCAGTGAATCGGAGGCCTGTCGCCACAAACTGGCTGTGAACCAGCAGGAGGTTTGTGTGCCTGCGTGTTTTCCTTCATGTCAGTGTCAGATATCTGTGAAGGTGTTTGTGTGTGAGGAATAAGTGTGGCATCGGTTGTGAGTCTCATTCTCTCTCCCTCTCTTCCTGCTAATGCTTCTCTTGTGTTACAGTGTGGAGTGACTCCAGACAGCGAGAACCTGACTCTGTCTTCGTCTGGAGCCATCGACCAGTCGTCCTGCACTGGAACTCCGCTCTCATCCACCATCACCTCTCCTGAAGGTACACACACACAAATAATCCAGTTCTCTGACAGGATGTAGCCCCTCAGTCTGAGTGTAGCAGCTAAATGTCCACCCCAACCACAACCTGAACCTCACACAGTACTAACCTGAACCTTAAACCTAATCTCGACCTTCAAACAGACCTATTAAGCAGCATGGTTCGGCCAAAATGTCCAAAAACTACCAGACCTGTGATAAATGCTTTGTTGACTGTTTAAAATGTTCCAACCCAGAGAAATCTAACTGGGTCGTTTGTTGTTGTTTTGATGTGTCGACCCCTAGAGGCTGAAGTTCTATGTTGTTCTTTTAACTTTGACTTTGACTTTTTAGTTTGGTCCATGTCCCTTCTACTAACATGGAGGAGGCAGGGCTTATGAGGTATACTGCAGCCAGCCACCAGGGGGAGATCAAGTCACTTTGCCTTCACTTTTTGCTTCTTTTTATACAGTCTGTGCTTCCAAGGTGCTGGTTGGCGGCTTTTTCGAGTTATTGAACAGAACCAGGCTAAACGTTTCCCCCTGTTTCCAGTCTTTATGCTAAGCTAATCAACCTCTAGGCTGTAGCTCCATATGTTTTGCACGTACATGAAAACGTCTATTTCCCTAAATATATTTCACAAAATATATTTTTAGCATAATATGCATTTGCTACTATCCAACAGAAAGTAATGAATAAACGGATAAATGTTGGTCATATAACACGATTAGGGATCGATGTATTCTTTTAAATGTTCGAAACAAAAGAACAATAAATCCTCCGACCCCCAGAGCCCGAGCGTGATGTGTGTCTCCGTCTGTCTGTCAGACCCAGTGAGCAGCAGCCTGGCCCAGTCAGTGATGTCCATGGCCTCGTCGCACTCGCAGCACTCCCACATCAGCACTGACACCATGTCCTCCATGTCAGGGTCCTACCTGGCCGGGGCCGAAGGCGAGCACGGGGAGGAGGAGGAGGAGGAGGAAGGAGGCACCGCGGAGGGCGGGGAGAACCAGGACATCCCCATGGAGAGGCGAGGGCCGTCGCAGCAGGACGAGGTGAGGACAGACAAACTCTCTGCAACATCCTGTAGATTAGCACGAGTGTGTCTCTTCATCACTGGAGTTTCTTCCTCTTCTTCTTCTTCTTTTCTGTCAATCAGGAATTTTCCAAACAGCCAAAGGAACAAAACTACTCCCAGGCTGTCGAGGAGCAGGACTCAGAGGTGACGACACGATACTGACATCTGCATTAATGCTTAATTATTTTTATGTTGAAATTTCTTAACAGTTTTTTTTCTTCTTCAGGGAAATGATGTGACAGAAGAGGACTGCTCGTCCCCATCTAATGGGAAAGGTAACCATGGCCATGACCAACCCTCCCCCTCCATCCTTGACCCCGCACCTCCCCTTTGCATCTGTTGCACCAAAAATAAATATCCCTCCTCATACAAAACTAAACCCCATGGACCGTGTGGTTGTAGCCATGTCTGAGTGATGACATCCATTTAAAAATACAGGGAACAGACACTGTCCTCTAGATGGGGCTGTCCCTTTGGAAATGAATGTAATACTGGCTGAAACCACCAGGGGCTGCAGCGTCTTAACTCCAGTGAACGGCTTCTCGTGCAGTTTGTGTGCAAAAGAACCTTTTACTACTTTGAAATGAGGCCTGAGTCTCCCTGTGTTGTTCAGAAGAGGTTCTGCTGCACTTGCATGATTTGCACATTGTGTGTGTCCAGTTTGTGTGTTTGCTGTGTGTGAAGTGTGTAGTTTAGCACGGCAGTCTGCATCTGCTGCTTTAACTTATTTATCATGAAGTTTCTTCATGCTCCATCCGCACTGCTGCTGCTGCAGCTGCTGATGTGCCTACGAGTGTGTGTGTGTGTGTGTGCATGTGTTGTATGTGAAGCAAACGCATTGTCACTTTCCATTAGACACCAGTTTAAAAACCAATATGAGTGAATTAGTTTCTCTGTTGAGTGTGTGGGTGTTTGTGTGTGTATGTTTGTGTGTGTGTGTTCTGACACCTCGGGCCAGACTGAAACAATCTCTGTGTTCCTGTGTGTTGCTGTGAACGACCTCTCAGTTCTTCAGGAGACGAGCTGACCCTGTGAAACACACTGTGTAGTCGACTGTAGGATGTTCGTTTGCACGCTCGTGTGTAGCATCTGCACCGGCGCTGCCAGACAGCTTCTGTATGTGCCCTGTCTGTGTCTCTGTGCTGAGCTGCCAATCATTCAGTCATCTGTCAGTTCTTCCTCATTAGTTCCACACACACCCAGACGTACAACCGCACACACACATTCTTGCTGCGGGCACTAACACATGTTCAACCTGTCACTGTGTGTCCACTGGCCATGCTGGAAAAGGCAGAACAAGGTGAATCCGTAGTGTTAATGTGTCTCAGACCAGACACCAAACATCTGATCATCATATTCCCAGATTCCTAGAACATATCTATTTCAGTTTCTTTACTAACAAATGTATTTAAACTTTTATAATTTCATTTACAAAAGGTCTGTTTCCCTCTGAGTTGGAACGATTTAGTTTACCTGTAGACGTCTTTGAGTCCATCCATCCGTCTGCTGCCATTGCAAGTCCAGGTGTTCAATGATTTATTCATTAATTAGATTATTACGATTTAAGGCTGAGAGGTACTAACTAGATTATTTGTGAATACTTGATCATAATTCCTGGCACGTACTTTGACTTCTGTCTCTTTCTGTTATTCCTTCACGAGTCTGATTAATTGAACTTTACACGTTCTCCACGTTCCCCCCCTCGTCTGCTGTCTCCTCCAGTTTGAGAAGATTCTTTATTTCTTATCAAGGACTAAAGCTCCTTCTCTCTGTGTCTCCACATCAACAAACACAAATCCGTCCTGCTCCAGACGCTCAGTGGTTCTGGTGTCATCGAGTCAAACTCCCATTGAACCTCAGTTTATTTAAACCCACACAGATCAACTGCAGACAAATATCATCAGATATTATTTGACCCGTTCCAGCATGGCCGACCTCCCCCCTCCACCTCAGACCCCCCCCCTCCCCTCGCTCCCTCACCCCGCCTGCCCCCACTCCTCACCCTCCTCCCGCTGTGCCTGGCTGCTCTTGTTTGACCTTTGCCCTCGCTTGCAGGTGGGCGGAGCAGGTGTCCAGAGTTGGCCAATAACAATCAGGGCGTCGCCCTCTGTGACACGCCCTCTTTGGGCCTGGATAATGAGCAGGCTCCCGACAGCCGATTCGCCGGTGAGTGGCAACCTCTCGAACATGGACAGATGAGAACTTAGGGAGAGGGGGAGTGCATGAGTCTGAAGAATCAAGGATTTCTGACACATTAGTTTTCAATGCCAACGAGCTCATTGGAGTTGAAGCTAGTGAGAAACCAGAGAGGACTTTTTGCCCAGCATGAAGATCTGGAGCCGTCCTTCTTCTCTTCATTCCTCCCCTTCGGTGTTGTGGTGCTTCATAGCATTTTCAGTACCGGTCAGCTGTGCACCGTCTCCCTCCTCTCCCTCTTAGCCGAAGCCCTGGTGTGTGTTTGTGTGGGAGTGCATCTTATCGTGTGTGTTTGCATGCTGTGTTTCCTGTGTGTGTGTGTGTGTGAGAGAAAGAGTTCATGTTCAGCGTCTGCCAGCTCTCAAGCCGCTTTGCCAAACATCCGCTCCTCATTCTTACGTCCCGCCATCTTCCCTCCTGTCCTCCCCCACTCCTCCTCCTGCTTCTCCACACTGGGTGCGTTGCTGTGATGAGAGCTAAAGGTCTCGATTTGACTTCACAGCATTTTTTTATAAAGAGGTTTTTAACCATCTGGGGTCCAGGATGAATATGGGATTTTTTTGGGGGGCCAACTTTTCATGCAGTCATATTTGTCTTTGTGCAGCGTTTGAATCACAGATATTGTAAAAAAATGTAAAAACCGCCACAATAATGTCTAAAGATATATTGTTTTACTATTCCTACATACCAATTAAACAGAGAAATAAAATGTTACAAGTATAATACAATATTTACATCCTATTCTGCCCTTTTTATATAAAATTTTGCATTTAAATCATTTGACAAAATTAACATTTCAGTATTAATGTCTATCTGTCTATTAGAGTTAAATCACTTTGAATGAAAGACGACTCCAGAGGGTTAATTTAACGAAACAGGACTAAATTCGGGTTCAAACTTTCTTCCCATCCCCGTTTCAGAAGCTTTCCTCTGTTAAAACCTCTGATTTCCCTTCATTTCCTTGAACCTGTTTCACCTCTTTGCTGTTTTACGGTGGATGTTGTGACATGTTTTCTCTCTGTGTCTCGTAAAAGTGTTCTGTTATCTCTGTTTCTCTCCCTTTTTTCCCCTTCCTGTCATTCTTCACATGTTCTGCCGTCTTTTCCCGGATCTCCTCCTTTCCTCTGTCTCTTCTCCTTCTTTCGCCTTCTATCGGACGGACAGATGAGGAGTCGTGCCCAGTGCACATTGAGGACTAGGTATGGAGTTATGGTCGGATTGTGGATCAGACACCAGGGTCACAAACTGTACTTCTTCTATAATAACTCATGGTAGCTGCTCATCATCAGTTGTACAAGTACCAAGTGTAGAATTCAGAAAACGCGATGCCGACGTTTTAAAGTGATTATTTTTCTGATAACTTTGGTTTTTAATTGGTTATTCAATGCTTTAAAAACTGGGAGAAACTTCATGATTGGCAGTCGTTCCATTCCCCTGATCGTGAATCCTCAGACTCTGGCTCCAAAAGACTTCATCAGCGCAACTTGGCAGCGATTGTATCCGCAATATTTTGGCTTCATTTCTGGATGGCGGGAGGAAGTGGAGACTCATCGTCCGTGTTTCTTTACAGTCGATGGTTCAGCCTGGTCCCAGTGGATGACAATGAAATAGGAGCTTTGATTTAAAACAAAAATCTGAACCGTTTCCTCTCTGGGAGGATTTTAAAAAACTAACCGTCATCCCTCTCTCTCTCCCTCTCTCTCTCTCTCTCTCTCTCTCTCTCTTTCTCTCTCTGTGTTCTTCTCTCGCTCAGATCTGATGTACCTCGGGGGCTACAGGCCTGTTTTGGAGCCCCTCCCCCACCACTCCTCCACCAGCAACATCAACCTGGAGGAGCAGGGGGCCGACAACAGGGACGGCCAGAGTCCTAAACACCCCCGCCGCGGACCCCTCATCGTCTAACACACTCCCTCACACTCCCACAAAGACTAAACCTAATCCATCCAGACGTCTTACCCTGTCGTAGTGCTGCATAGCTGGATACTGTCCTCGCTGAACAGGGAACCCCCCCCACACTCACACACACTCCTCGGAACATCTGATTGTCGTAAAATCCGTCCTGAGGGGAAAGAGGAGGGAAGAGGAGCAGACAGCATCACCTCTCCACTGAACACTTTACTCTCACCAGGTTTCCTTTACCTTTTTTTTTTTTGTCTGTGACCGAACGTGTAGATGATCCCACTGCGACATCATTATTTATTACTTGTAGGTGTAACCAGTGAGTGCTCTGTATCGTGACACTATCTTTAGAAATATACATTCTGCTCCTCTCCTCCTCTCCTCCTCTCCTCCTCTCCTCTCCTCTCCTCTCCTCTCCTCTCCTCTCCTCTCCTCTCCTCTCCTCTCCTCTCCTCTCCTCTCCTCTCCTCCCTTCTCCTCTCCTCTATTACCAGCCAAACAGTCAGGGGCTACTGTGATCGGCAATCGGAATTTATTACTAATCTACTTCTTCTTCTCTGTTATAAACTGTGCGTTGAATGAGTGTTTGGACACTATATAAAAGTCAGCTCACACCAGACGACCTTACCACAGCAAACTGAAAACGCCCGGGCCCCTCTCCTCGGATCAGGGAGCTCCAGGCTCGACTTCGCATGCAGCTCCCGACGGCTGCTGATTTTCTTCACCTCTCCAGCCGCCATGAATTTGAAACACGATAAACAGTTGCTGAATGTGAATCCAGAAACTCTCGGACTTGAGATGAATAGAGAAAGACACGTCTTGTAGAATGTAACACGTGGAAGAAGGGGAATGCACGTGACGTCCTTGAACTTCACCTGAACTGGAATTAGACACAAACTGTGAACCTTCGAAGTGGTTCTTTAAAAAACACACCCATCGCGCCACCCTCTCCTTCTGCAGCTACGCGTTAGCATGTCTTCTTTTTTCTTTCAACTGGAAATCAACAAGCACCACCAAGCAATAAAGATGCCCAAGCTGCATCTCTTCCTTTTACCCTCCACAGGAGGAAGCTCACTTACGGACAAAGACAAAAACTGTGTTTGCACTGGTCACTTCTATCAAATACAGACATTCATGTGTGTTTAATTGTCATTCTTTATTTTAAATTTTAAAGGGATTGATTGTGAGGAGAAACAACAATGGAGATTGGAGCCACACTGGTCAGCTGGTATTTCGTTTTCTTGTGATCATCATCCTGACGAACCCTCTTTACTTCTCATCCGAGAAGCTTTTAGTTGTTTCGGTTTTGTATAACTTTTAATGTATAGCTCACCTGTTGTTGTTGTTCTCCCAATTTTGTGTTTTTAAGTTGTTGCAGAACACTGTGTTGTTTATTGGAATGTGGATGAAAACATGTGAAGCATTTGTAAAGGTTAATACACTCGCACACACACAAACACACACACACACACGTGTGATCTCAAATAACAGAAAAGGGACGATATCAACATTTAAGGCATTATTAGCTGATTCCTAGACGACACACGTTGCGGTGCATGAGGCGATAGTAGAGTAAGCATGTTAGTCTAGGTCGGCCTGCACCCTCCTGTAGAATCCTGATGGGTCACTGCACACACACAGGAAGACTATCACGTCCTTCTGCAGTGTTAACCAATCGGTTGCTTGCTCCTTCTTCCCTTCATCGAACCGTCGAGGTAAAGACTCCTGCACTGATATCCAAGCTGCAAACAGTCACATGATTACAGTCCCCCCCCCCCCCCCCCCCGCAGTGTGACAGCAATGGAACCGGTTCTGAATCTGCAAGACTACATTTTTTCTAGAACCAAGTGTTAAAAATGTCCAAGAAAACATCAAACAGATAATAAAGATTTTGCAACTAACCCGTCTTCAAGTGATTTGTGTAAATTGGTGAAATTGAATGGGTTTTATTTCTGGTCAAAGGCCACAACGACCTCATTTGAGTCTGGAAATCTTTTTTACACATTTTTGTTGGAGGTCTATAACGGCAGGGGGTCAATTCAAGTTTTTTTCAAATGTCTTAGCAATAACCCAATGTTAATCAGGCTAATAATATTCAGTTTACAAAACAATAGATTCATTCTCTCAAGAAGTGAGAAGTACCTGAACCAGGATATTCATCGTACATGGTTTAAAAAAAAATAGAATCATAAGCTGCAGCCTTATGATCCCTGGTTGTTTGTATTTACAGCCGATCCACTGACACACATAAGAAGACAGTGCACAGTAGCTGTGGTGCCGGGCTGCTGGCACCGGACAGTGAGTGGAGCCGTAATGAGAGTGAGTGGGTGTAAATGGGCAAAAGCATGATGTCATTAACCACGTCTGTTTGGTGATCAAGTTCCCGTCTAATTGAATTGTGTAGTTGTTGTGAGCTGCGTCTTGTGTTCAACAGCAAACCTCTGTTTTGTAGCTGAGCTTAAACCCACTGAGCTTTAGTCTCTGCTGTTAAAAGAAAAAGCTGCAAATTCACATTATCTTTGTGTTCAGATGGATGAATCCCCCCCCCGCCTGCCTTTCCTATAGTGTTAATCAATATCACTCACCTGTAAACCAATCATCTGCAGCCCCACCTGCCTTCAAAATCAAATGTATGTTCACCCCCCCTCTGCTCCTCTGTGAGCCAATCACAGCGTCCGTCCGTGGCGTCCAAAAGAGGGAGGGGTTTCTTCTAAGGAGGTCGTTCATCGTGTCCAGCGGAGACACAGTGGGTCTGGTCTCACAGCAGGGACACACACACACAGACAAACACGCACACACACAAAGCTGTAGATATGGTGCCTGTTGTTTTCTTCGTCTTCATCTTCCTCACAGGTAAGATCTTGTGTTTTATGAGGATGTTTGAATCTGGAAAAAATGTTAAATTATTATATTTCAGGTTGAACTGTACTTGAACTCCCACTGTGAAACATTTATAATAAATATCAAATAACCTAAATACACGTTATACTGTAGTTTGAAGCAGAAATGTGTTAATTCATGTACTTGTACATGTGTGTCTTCTTAACAACTGCATCTATTGATCATGGAAAAAACGTGTGTTTATTGTCTGTAATGATTCTAATTGTTTCCAATAGATATTAATCTGAACACATTTTGACCGTCAAGTCACTTTGGCTTCACTTTTTGTCGTTCATGTTAATTTCCAGTCTATGGATCTGGAAATTCAAGTTCTTTCTATTAGAGACAGTCAAATATATCTGGATCTTAAAGTTGTAATTCAACTGTACAGTAATGAAAACTTGAAATGTCAATATAGCAGTTTACAGCTACATCAAAATGTGTTATAAACCTTTTCTTAATGATTATACATGAATGTTTAATACAGGGACTTGAAGTAAAGTGTTACCAATGAGAGAATATAAAGAAAAACCCTCGAGAAACCAAAATGCAAAGAACCAAAGGCTGCTCAATTATGAAATCCACACATGGAAATGTCGTCTAAACGTCGAGCTGCACGATGACAATTTGATGCATTGATATTTCTCTGTGTTGGACTGCAGGTGGGACGTCCTCGGAGAAAGTGTGCAATTACCACGAGGTCCTGGAGTATCTGAACCTGACCACGGACAACAGTCTGTATAAACTGACCCGACCCGTTCTGGACCACACGCACCCCACCACTATTCACCTGGAAATCCTCCTCTACGCCATCCTGGCTGTGGTACGTCCATCAGGCAGCTCTAACGCTGAACTCTGCCAGGCTGTGGATCAGTACTGACGAGTCTGTGTGTGTGTGTGTGTGTGTGTGTGTGTGTGTGTGTCTGTGTGTGTGTGTGTGTGTGTGTTCATTCACAGATCGAGAAAACGCAAACTTTCATTCCTTTTATCTGGGCAGCGATGGTGAGTTGACTGAGTGAAACCATGGACTGGTAATTTAAATGGATGACATGATGGTTCACAAGAAGTGAAGCCAAAACATATTGATCGCCCCCTGGTGGGTGGCAGCAGTACAGCATCTTTATTAACTGTGTATGAGTGAAACTTTCCAGTTTTTTATTTGGATTATTTAGATGCAAAGCGTAATTTTGCATTAGCAGACGTTCATGTTCTAGTCCGTGCGTTATTCTGTATTTAATGCGACTTTAAACGTGAGCTCACTTCTAATTTACCGCAGCAGTGGAACAATGAATTCATTTCATGGGACCCTGCTCAGTTCTGTGGAATAACTGGGATTTCAGTCCCTAAAGACATGCTGTGGAGACCAGACTTGTTCATCTATGAGATGTGAGCGCACACACGCACGCACGCACACCCACACACACACACACACACACAAACACACACAGATTGTTAGCTAAAGATGGTGTTTGCTAGAGGATGGACTAATGGTTTATTATTATTCTTTGTTAAACATGAAGCTCTTAAACATTGTGTAAGTTAATATCTCTATATCTACACCCTGTGTTGGTTCAGGTGATCTGCACGAGTTCTCACTCTGATTAACAAATACACAACGGGCTTCACACTATTGTTTGGATGAGCAGTGAGAAAACATGATCCTGTTGATTCAGTGTTTGGTTTAATGCTACACAAAAGATTTGTGTGTGCGTTCTACCCTCAGGATACAGAAAGACGACTCCAATCAGAACCCTTACCTGTATGTAGACCACAAGGGGATGGTCACGTATGAAGAGGACGTCAACGTGGTCAGCACCTGCAGAATGGACGTGCACAAGTTCCCCTTCGACACACAGAGCTGCAACATCTCCATCGGCTCTGCAATAAACTGCAGTGAGGGAGAGGGTTATTCAGTACCACTGATGTATAAACTGTAACTTTAGCTGTTTCCTTAAGTTTCTATTTTATGTTTGAAAGCTAATTAATGATGAGTAGCTAAAATCTCAAATCTGAGCAGCTAAAATCTCCTCTTCTCTCCAAAGTCGGGGAGATCCGTCTCGCTCCTTCCTCCAACTCGTCTCGGGCCACTCAGTTTTCCCGCGAGGTGTTGAAGTCTCAGGGCGAGTGGGAGTTCCTCCATCTGTCCGTCAGCAACAACATCCTCACCTTCGAGAACCGTTCGTTCGAGCAGCTGGTATACACTGTACGCACAGCACACTGTACACACACTGTACGCACACTGTACACACACTGTACGCACACTGTACGAACACAAACAGTCAGGTGACGAAGCACAGGACCAGCCTGAGCAGAGTCCGAGCGAATCACCATCTTTGACACAGTGAATAAATCAATATCGTTTTAGGCGCATGTGAGTCCAGAGGTTTGGATAATCTCTATCGAAAAACTGAAATATTCCTTATTTCATGATTTTACATAATAAGTTGTCTCATGGTATTATGGTTTAAATGAATGTAAAATAAAACGTGATGATTAAAGTTATAATCTATGCATAACTCAAATATCCAGAAATGTGTGTATCCACTCGATGGATCTCATCTGACCCGTGACCCTGTTTTTACTAGTTCACCATTAAGCGGCGGCCCCTCCTCCACGTCATCAACTTCCTGTTGCCCATCCTCTTCTTCTTGAGTCTGGACCTCGCCTCCTTCTTCATCTCGGACCACAGAGGAGAGAAGCTGGGATTCAAGGTCACTGTGCTGCTCGCCATCTCCGTCCTGCTGCTCATCCTGAACGACATCCTGCCCTCCATGTCCAACGAGACTCCCCTCATAGGTACAACTGGACTCCAGCTTCAAGAACCAGTGCAGCCAAGTTATAGAGATGATCACTGAAAACCCAAATAAATAAAAGAACTCTACATTTCTAGATCTAACCACGTTTAAAGAATCTAAATGTTTTCTTTCTGGTTGGAGTCCAACCTCAAACTCTATTATGGTTCTCACAGCCCTGAAGGAAACAGAGTGATTGTCTCTTTTCCTCCTTCCAGCGACCTACTGCATCGTGATCTTTGCTCTGATGCTGCTCAGTCTGCTGGAAACCATCTTGATTAAATATCTGATGGAAATCGACTCCCAACAGAGCCTGAAGACCGACCAGGAGGACAAAAAGGAAAAAGTCAAAAGTGACAACGGTAAAACAGGCGAGACCCACACATCTGTGACAGGAGCAGATTCCACACAAGCTTAGGATCCACAAACTTAACTTTCCAAATCAGCTACTTCATTTCAACTCTGATTGACAGATTCTTGCTGTCTGTGCCTTGATTCTTTCATATTTAGTCACAAATATAAAAAATGTGTATGAATCGTTGTGATTATTTTGTGTTTTCAGAGAAGAGAAGTCGGATCTTCTGTTCATGTGTCTTCAAAGCGTCAGAGAAAGAGACTGAGATGCTGCCGGTGGTGGAGGAGGTACATACCTTCAGATTCAGGCTTAACACGCAACAGATTCAAATCTGGAGGATTCAGTCATATGCATTATGTTAAAGTTTTTACTATTCTTCACTCTCTGTAATGCTTTTTTCTATTAAGTTTTTCTGATATTAGGAGTAAAAAAATATCAGATTTTCTGATATATATATATATATATATATATATAATATTGAAAAATATTTGACAGTTTAATGATAAATTATTATTATAATTATCACTAATTATCACAAATAACTATAAATATAAACACAGAAGATACTTTCATCAGGCGACAGTTAACGTCGGTCAGGTTCTACTTATATGTAACCACAGAAAGTTTGAGGTCATGCAAAACTATGAAAGACAAAATAATAATGCCAAAATATAGGAAACGTGTCGGTGGATGTGAGTTATTAACATGTGTCTGTGGTTGTGTGATATTAACATGTGTGTGTGGTTGTGAGTTATTAACATGTGTCTGTGGATGCGTGTTATTAACATGTGTCTGTGGTGCAGGGCAGCATATGTGTGCAGTCGAGGGAGTCTCGTGTTCTGCTCTTGATTCTGGACGAGCTGCAGGAGCTGAAGAAAACCATGAGTCTGCACCTCAGCCCCAGGGAGGAGGCGGGGGGGAGGGTGTTCCTCTGGGCCACAAGAATCAACAGAGGGTTCTTCGTTTTCTACGTCACCACCGTGTTACTGTTTCTGTCCCTGCTCTTCTATAAGTGGAGGAGCTAGAAACGTTCACTCCCTCCCTGTGGTGCCTCAGTTTCTGTATTGTGTGTATTTCATGTGTTTGGATGTTGTTGTGAATTCAGCTGAGATCATCTGTCATTTAATCTTTCTGTTTAAAGATGTGTAATTAATAATCCATGTTGGTTCAAGGCCAAAAATGTAATATTGAAGAAAATAAACTTTAATGAATTAGAAGAAATTCCCTGTGGTCTGTTCACAAGAGAGAGACGGACGGACACGCCTCCGGCCCCTGGCTGTCACTGCAGGAGACAGTTACCCAGGATGCACCTTGATGTGGTCACGCCCACCATAGAAAAGACTTGAGCTGAGTCTAATTTAATCAGGATGATCATTTTCAACAGATAAAGGAGGAAAACCTTCTTCTTCCTGTTCACATCCTTCACTTGTTCCACGTGGTTGAAACGGACTCGCTGACCTCGCTGTCTCTTCAGTCTTCTTCCCCTCCGCAGCTCATCGTTCAGTCTAAACCAATCACGTCCACGTTTAACCGCGTTGTCACCATGACCCTAACAAGGTTAGAACGTCAACCCAAAGACAAGCTGGGTAAAATTGTTTTGTTGCCTGAAGTTAATCAAACTTCAGGGTTTCCTACACGTCCACTTCTATCGTTCTGAATCGTCGACATAAAAACTTAATTGGATTCAATGAGTCAAATTCCACTCTCACCCCGACAGCTCACTCTGACAGGTTCCCCCTGCCGCCACCAGGGGGTGGGCTCAACTTTGAGATGATGGACTTCATGTTCTGGTTTTATTCTCAGAATGAAAAGTCAAAGTTAATGATTATGTGACTATAAAGATTCTGAAGAGTAAAATAAAGATGGATTTAGTCTCCTGGTGGAAAGTTTGGATCGACCTGAACTGGATTAGCCTCAACACAGTGCACTGATATGATGCTGATGCCAAGTGTGACATGAACACATCGGAACATATTAGTTAACCGTCTCAAAATGTAATATTTAAGCAATCAATTTGGAAAAGTAAAAACTTTATATATTCCTCTGAAACCAGCAGAAAGTTTGTACAATCTAGTAAAGCACAGATACTGATAATGTTTTCCTTGGTAAGTGAGTGAATGAAATGAAAACACAAATGAACAGTCATCCGGTTCCAATGGAGAATAATTCATCAGCAGAACACAAATTAATAGAGCAGAATATATTTGAATTGAATATCCGGTGTTGTTGACACTGCTCACATTTGAGTTTTTCATCCAAACCGGTGGGATTTGAGTGAAAATGTTTGCTGGCTGCAGCTTCTTTAACTCGCCTCCTGTTCTCGCTCTAACAAACCCACAAAGAGCGGCTTTGGGAATGAGCGCTATCTCCAGATGGCTATTAGACTAATGACATTTGAGGAGAAAAAAGAGGAAGACAGAAAACATAAAGGTTTGGTAATTCATTTTGTCCGGCCCTCTCATTGCCCACGGCTCTCAGATTCCAAGACAATAGTTTGAGGGCACACATTCGCTGAACAGTCGTCCGACACAGGTGGATCGGTCATGATGCTCTTCGGTTCTCTTCTCCTGCTCGTCTTCCTCACGGGTAAGAACACGACACCTGCAGATTCACTTATTTATCTGTTCAAACTGCTGTGGGAGCAGTGGTTCTCAACTGGTCTGGCTTCGGGACCCACCACCCCCCCTTAATGACAAGCCGCGACCCAAATCTAGGAATATTTGCAACTTCTCAAATGTATTTAATGAAAAGATGGTTTAGTTTGAACCTGAGATACAGAATATCACATTATACCAACACCAAAAAAATTGTTAAACCATAACGACCAGCAGGGGGCGATGCAAGAGAGGGAAATATTCCCTTTTATACTCAGGCTCAACAGCGCTTTCATGCACAAACATGAAGGAAATGAGGCTTTAAAAGACTCAAATTGTAAGAAATAACATTTAACGTCTTTTTAAAATAATATATACCTGTTTTAAAACCTGTGTTATTTAAGATGCATTTATTCGTCCCAAACACATGCACAGACATGCAAAGGCACACTCATGCATGTAAGAAAATGTAATCTCTGCTATTGACTCATCTGGTGCAGGACACACAGAGCAGTGAGCGACCATGTACGGCACCCGGGGAGCAGATGTCGGGGGAGTAAGGTGCCTTGCTCAGGGGCACTAGACTAGAGAGACTCTTTTGGACAGATCAATCTAGGTTCGTCTTTGGTTGTCTCCCTGTGGAGTCGAACCAGAGTCGAACCAGAGCCCTTCTCTGCCCATAGTCCAAGTTTCTGCCACTAGACCACCGCCTCTCCGGTTATGTGGTGTCTGTAACAAATTCCGGAGAAATGCACTTATATACATATTATAGACATATTACCTCAGCTGATCTCAGAGAGCCATCCTCGTCTGAACTCAACAATCCTCTCATTAAGGCTCTTTGTGTGACCACAGACACTGGATGTTACTCCACACATTTGTGAGCTGTGGTTTTAATGGTCAGATAATTTGACAGGCGGCGGATTCCCACCAACACAATTGATTGTCTAATGTCCTTTCTCCTAAACCATTTCTCCTCAACTTGAACTTCTGATTTACCAGAAAAAAAGGATGCAAACACGTGAGTGAGCATCTCGACGGTTTCTCCTTTTCCTGTGCTCTTCAGACGACGTGCGCCCGGAGGAGAACTGCAGTTACCAGGACGTGTTGAACTACCTGAACATGAGCAGCACCAACGAGCGCTTCTCCATGAGCCGGCCTGTGAAAAACTACAGACACACCACCCCGGTGTACCTGGAGGTCGTGCTCTACGCCATTCTAGATGTGGTGAGCTGTTAAAGAGTTTACACTGTTTTACAGGGAGAAACACGATTGTCACAATAAAGCATTTGTTTGACATTAATTAGATTCTGCAATTACATGTGGGTTTTGAGCTGTAAACTAGATTATATGTCCTTTTTTTTAAAGAAACACAATAATCCCATTCATTACAAATCAACATTTATGGGTTGAACTTTGAGTATTTCTAAGTGTCTGGGATGATGCTCATATATTTATACATGGAAAATACTGCAAGAATAAGTAATAAACCTGAAAATACGTTTTCATTCGATGAATTTAATTTTATGATCAGAAATCAGTCAAGGCCATCTTGTGAATTTTTAAAAGCTTCTACGTGTCTTAAGAAGTCGTTTTTAAAAAGTAATTTGTTCAATCAAAGGTTTCAGTGAAATAAACTTTAATAACTGCAATAAACCAAAAACATTCGTTGAAAAATTCAACTGTCTTTTTGTCAAAGGAACCAATTTACAACAATATTTACATATAATTCTGTTTGTAGGTTGAGAAAGAGCAGAAGTTCATCCCTTACGTTTGGACTGTCATGGTGAGTTCTGCAGTTTATAAAATAAATAATTCTGTTCCTTGTTTCACGCTGTAACTTGTTTGTTTTCATATTTTTGTTCCTGTCTTGTATTATTTTCTCGTAGCGCTGGCACAACGAATACATATCCTGGGATCCGAATCAGTTTTGTGGAATTGACAATGTTTCACTGCCCACTGAACTTTTGTGGAAGCCAGATCTAACTATTGTAGAAATGTGAGTAGCACACACACACACTCACACGCAGACACACAAAGGCAGACACTCACACATGCACAGAAATGCACACAGACAAGGATGCGTTCAGTGCATATATTGATTTTTATCAATTACATAGAAGATGGAGTCATAATGGTCACAATGTAAAAGCAAAATTAAGAAAATGAACACCAGTATCCTATTTTCCAATTTGTTGATTTGACAGTAATGTGGACAGAACATCCGAACATTAGGTCTTTGCTCGCAAACGACATCACACACAACAGCTGAAGCATTTGGAAACACAACACTTATTCGTCTGAGTGGAAATGCTAGAAATAAACGCAATAATTAGAATTATCGCAAATGTGTTTTTATGACAAAGATGTCACAGCAAGTTCTCAAGTTATCTTGCACGTACTATTCCTTATTTCTGTGCACTGAGGTTTACTGAACGTGTAAAGGAGTTGTAATGATATTGGTGCATGTGTAGTTTTTGAAGCAGCTGTGATGTTCACGAGTCTCCACATGTGTCCAAGCAGGACCGAGAAGGACAAAGCTCCTCCCAGTCCGTATCTCACCATCAACGCTGAAGGTGACGTGGAGGTTCAGAACGTCCAGATGTTAGTTAGCACCTGCAGGATGCAAATCTACAAGTTCCCCTTCGACATCCAGACCTGCAACCTCACCTTCCAGTCGGTCATACACGCCGGTGAGAGCAGCCACAAACCAATCCATCCACCCATCCATCCATCCATCCATCCGTCTGCCCATCTGTCCATCTGTCCGTCCATCTGTTCATCCATCCATTCATGCACCCAATCCCTTGGTCAGTCCATTCTTCCATCCAACCCCCCTTCATCCATCCATTCAAGTGTCTGAATTTCCCACGGGATTAATAAAGTATCCATCTATCTATCCATCTATCTATCTATCTAATCAATACATTTATTCTTCCATCCGTCCACCCATTCATTTAACCACATCCTCTGCTAAATGGTAAATGATTTGTCTTTAAATTGTGCTTTTCTGGTCTTTATGACCACTCACGAGGACGCCCGCTCTACCCCCTGAGCCACAGCCATTAGTCCATCCTTTCATCCATCCATCCATCCATCCATCCATCCATCCATCCACCCGTCCATCCATCCATCCATCCATCCATCCATCCATCCATCCATCCATCCATCCATCCAATCCATCTGTCCCTTTTGCTCCTCAAACAAACAGTTATGTCCTCTGTCTCCTCAGCTAAGGACATTCGGCTGCGAGCCAGTGACAACTCCTCAGAGGCCACTGAAGAGTCTCGGGAGGCGATGCTGACGCAGTACGAATGGTTGTTTATCAACATGACGGTCACACCCAGAAACTCCACAGATCCCCTCATCCAAGATGTCCTTGTTTACACTGTGGGTATAATGACTCTGTTAAAGAACAGTTTGTGGTAGGGGAGAGCGGGGTAATGTGAGACACACCCTGTACACATTTGTGGCCATGTGACTATTATGTTTTCAAGCCCCTCCCATACTCCCTTGCCGTGAAGGAGAAGTTGGTGCTGGTGCTGTGGAAAGTATGTTTTTTTCACAAAAATGTTTTTTTTGCATGTAAAAGTAAATTCTTTTGCTACGAACTTAATCAACTGTTGTGACAAAACAAATTGAATCAGGTAGAAAAACTTATATCATACATGTTATTTGTAATGTCATAAACATTGTAGAAAAGCCATCATGCCAAGAAACTACACCAGGAAGACAACCTGGGGCCAAACACCCCTCACAGAGATGGAGAGTGTAGCCGCTGAGGTCATGAAAGGAAAGAAGTCCTTTAGAAAAGCTGGAAGGGATAGAAATATTGATAAGACAACCCTCAAAAGATTCATGAAGAAAAAAGAGAAAGGGAAAATAAAGTCAGTAGCCTGGGGTGCAGTAGCTGAGGTAAAGAGAATATTCACAGATGAGATGGAGGAGGAGCCAAACACTTGAAACAACTAGCTGACCAGTTCCATGGCCTTGCTCTAGTTAAGTGTCGTGAACTGGCATTTGAATACGCAGAGAAAAACAATATCCCTGTCCCTGCCAATTGGTCAGAGCAACAATGTGCTGGTAAGCTAGGTTGTGCAAGAGATCACATGAATCATAATTATCATAAATGTGCTTAATTGACCAATCCCCATGATTCTGTAACTAGTCCGATATTAGTGGTTGTCAATCTAGCTGTCAGGATTTTAACTATTACAACTATTTTAACTATGTGTTGTTATGGTAGTTTTAAAGTGGAAAAAGTAAGTGGACCACTTTACCCCCTTGATTTCTCTTGTCTGTCTCACTTTACCCTGTAGCTGGGTAAAAGTGAGACACAAGACCACTTTTTAAAAAACAATCATATTTTCACTGCCCTTTGTCCTGAAGACATCCTGATCATTTCCATTGCTAGAAAACATCCTGAATTAATGGGAAATGGTTAATTTGACTGATATATCATTTTAGCTCGACTAGAAGGGAGCAAATGTAAAAAAAAAATCACATTACCCCGCTCTCCCCTAGTTGCACTTTAGCAATTTCAGTTTAAAAGACTCAAAACATTTGGTAACATTTTGAAGAATTGTTGCATTTCCTTTCTTTTACTTCTTTCTTGGATCTGAGATATAATAATCCACCAACGCGTGCCCTTTCATTGCTCTCTACGACATATAACAGATTCTACCTTGAGTAAACTTTTGACTTATTTTCCACTGTATTATGTGGATTGTAATGATTTTTAACTCTGTCGTCATGAGCCGTTGTTGAAGTTACATCAACCACCTGAAGCTTGAACCTCACTTAACAGATCAAAATGAAGAGGAGGTCAGCCCTCTATATCATCAACTTCATCCTCCCCATCCTCTTCTTCCTCTCTCTGGACTTGGCTTCCTTCCTGATGTCAGACACTAGCGGCGAGAAGCTGGGCTTCAAGGTCACCGTGCTTCTCGCCGTCACCGTGCTCCAACTCATTCTCAATGACATCCTGCCTTCGTCGTCAGACAGGATCCCGCTCATAGGTAAAGAAGCTCAGAGTTTTTCCTTCACTGAACTGAACACATTGTCTTAGCGTGTCATTAATGACGCAGCGTTCTCTTCTCAGCAGTTTACTGCATCGGGATCTTTACTCTGATGATGCTCAGCCTCCTGGAGACGATTGTGCTGATGTATCTGATTGAGAAAGACTCGGCGCCACAAGACAACGAGAAAAACAGAAGTCTGAAGAACAAGTTCAACCAGGGCAAAGACAATTTAAACAACTCTCTTGAAGGTGAAACCAGAGGTAAGTGTCACCAGCTGTTCTTCAACTCAAAATATACCCTGATAAGGTCTTTGTTACCAAATCTTATTTTGGTGTAAAAGAGGTATCAGACTAATGTTGGCTGGAAGGACATTACAATATAAGCAATGAGGCAGTGTGATCCAGAACAATATAAACTATCTTTATGTTATCTACTGTTTTTGTTATTGAACATACTTGTTAATTATATTGTCTTTTCAGAAATGCACTCATGGACTCAGGGCTTGAGTATCTGTGATGTAGCTGGTGAAGCTCCTTCTGAGCTGCTGTCTATGGCCAACAAGGTTGGAAGTGACTTAGAATCAGATTGCACTTTAATGCTCATGACAATGGACACAAAATGCTGGATGACAAATACACAATCAACCGTCTACTGAACGTCTCTTGCAGCGTCAGAGCAGAAAGCTGGTGGAGGACGAACGGGTCCTGGAGACGGTGTCAGGCGAGCTGAGGGAGATGGAGAAAACTCTGAGTCTGATCCTCAGCAGCCGGAGAGACGAGTTCAAATCCTTCTACTGGAGCAGAATGGCCAAAAGAGTCAACAAAGTCTTCTTCATTTTCTACGTCATATCGATCACTGTGTTTTTATTTTGGATCTTTTTAATGTGGAAATCCGAGTGATTATCGCAAACTGCAGCCTCAGAGCATATAAGCATATAATATAATTCAATTTCCTTAAAAATATGGTAGGCAATTGTTTCCAGAGCTGCTTTCAGACTGAACTGCATTTTCCACAATGGTATCTGATGCTCTGCAGGCTCCGCCCCCTCGCCTTGAAGTTCCAGACATTGTCCCACTGTTTCTTCAAATGTGAAAGGCGATCTGGAAAATGTCTGCACCCAGTGCTCGTCACATTTTCCAGAAATCACGTCTGAAAACGGCTCAGGAAACAGCACAGCTTTAAACTCTGAGTCTTACATCTCACCTCCGACTACACTACAGCTCTTCTATCTGTAATTCTATACACACTGAGAAACAGCCAGAGATCAGCCGCCTGATGCAGATTTTATAATGCAGATCTGCAGAGGAAATGTGCATCAGCGGTTCGTCATCACACTATAACTATAACCTAATAACCTATACTGTCAAATTGTAAAGTCGTATATTTATTTGACTGTGAATAAAGATGTACCACTTGGCTCCACTACCTCCTGTTGTACAGAAATAAAGCTGAAATATCTCTGGTACATCGGAGCGGCCATCTTGTTCTTTTGACGTCACTCTGCACAAAGGAGTTGAGTCGTTTCACACACACACACATTAATAGGGAACAATTTGGACTTGTTGTCCGACGCTCACATTTAAAAGAGCATTAGTGGATTGTTGAAATAAAACCCGCAGGCCAACGCCCAGCAGTGTGTAATGGTCACTCAGTGACCACAACCACTGGAAATTAGAACAGACACTTGTGAGCACCATCTGATGACACACACACACACACACACATGGTTGTCAGCTATCTTACTGAGGACACTCATTGGCATAATGCATTCCCTAACCCTAACCCTTACACTAAACCTAACCATCCAAAATAAACACCTAACCCTAACCCTTAACCTAACCGTAACGTCTAAAAATTTCCCTGCGATACTTAGAGCTGCAACCTCTCCTTCAAGTCCATCATTCATCCTGGTGAGCCACACACACACACACACACACACACACACACACACACACGCAAGTACACACACACGCACACACTGATACAATCTGTGTCGGGCTATAACAAAGTACATTTGTGTGGGTACAGTGAACGATTGTAAGACATGTAAGACAGATGAAAACTGCAAATGAAAGCAACTTTACTTTATTTGTACAGAAATGATAATTAAGCTTTTCATTAATTAACAAATTGTAAAAGTCAGCATTAAAATGTCTGTGCAACAAATAAATAGCTTGATTTCAAATGAATGAGGGATCATTTAAAAAAACAAATTAATGAATAGAATGTTTAATAAAAATTGTTAATGACAGATAAATTTCTTGTCTGTAAATTATTTTAGTTTTTTTATATTGTTTATATTAAATAGTTTTTATATAATTATCTATTCGTTGATTAATTAAACAGCAGATATAACTGATTATTTTCTTATTGTATAACCAATGATTAATTTATGTTATGACAACAGATAATTAGAAAGTAGTTGTTCTCCATATGCAAGAGCTCGGAAGTTCCAATGTGAAAATGAATAATGTATTATTATATTATTATATTATTAAGTGGACAATGGATGGGAGCAGTAGAAGAAATTGATTGGACTGTGATTATCTGCCCAGGGGGAAAGTGGTCAGTGGTTCCTAATGTTTCCCTCCTTTGGTGTTTCCAAGATTCAGGAAAGAATAAAACAAAGTGCTTGACTCTCAGTGATCAGTGGATCTCTGCCTGTGAGACGAGCTGGAGTTTTCACTGCAGAGTAAAGTTTTTGGACGGCTACACGCACACTTTGCCTTCACACCTCCACCCACACGGTCCTGCTCCTCTGCTGCTGAACTCATGATGCACGTTGGCTTCTTCTGCCTGTTCGTCCTCTCGGGTGAGTTTTCTGAATCCAGTCTAAAGAATAATCTGCTGAAGAGTTAATTCCTTGACATTTTAAAGATTTAATGTCATTTTGAACTCTACAAAGTAAGTGTAAGGCATCTAATGTGATAATAGATCCAAGATAAGGGAAATGGTTTTATACACACAGATGTTTACCTTTTAATGAAATGTTTAGATGGTTGAATTAATCAATTATTAGATTTTTTTTTGAAATCCGCTAAATAACGTCAATCCGCCTCCAGAGTGTCAGACTAAATACATCTGGACAAATCAACAACCAACTGTAACTTCTCCTATTGCAGTCGGATCAAATATCTCTCTTCAATTAATATTGAATTAAAAGTCTGCGAGTGCTTTTGTCTGAATCAGGGTTTTTCAGACTGAGTGCAGCTTTGCCAGGATTCTATCAACATGCATTAGTCTCTGTCTAACAGATGGATCTCAAATGGAGAAGCTATTTAGACAGACATCAAAATTATTCAGTGGTCAGCTGGCTTGCCACCTGTCGCCAACATCCCATCTCTGACCAAAAGTTTTAGATGTTAATATTGTGAGCTGGTGATAATTATATGGACCGCTATCGGAAGTTTGATAAAAGATTCATAATACTCATTTGGACAGACAAGTCTTTTCTATGCGGGGACGAATATTTACCTGCAAAACTCAAAGTGCATCGTAGAAACTGAAACAGAAGATTTTACCACATTTACTGTACTTTTTTGGTCATTTGCTGTATTTTAAAGGCCTTTATATGCAGAGGAATTGTAAATTACATATGTTATTTTCCTCTATCTTTATTAAACAGCTTTGTCTTTAAGTTTGATAGCAGGACTTATTAATCCCACGTTCAGTTTCAGTGATGCTTTCACTCAGAGTCTCTGCTTGTTCTCAAACTCTGAGGTTACACTCGGATTCCAGTATAAAACAGTATATTCAGCTATGATTCATGCTTCTACACAAATAAACATTAAATTAAAACAACAAATTTAATGGATGTCGACACAAACAAAACAGAAAATGTTTCTCTCACATATTTTTACATCATCTCTCTCTCTCGTTTCTTTCTGTCTCCCTGTTTTCAGCCGTGGACGTGGCGTCCTCGGAGAAAGTGTGCAGTTTCCAGGATGTTTTAAACCACCTGAACTTAACCAAAAACAATGAGCTGTTCTACATGACCCGGCCGGTCAAAGACCACAGACTGGCCACTGACGTCTCCCTGGACATTCTGCTCTACGCCATCCTGGACGTGGTGAGTGGATTTTTGTTTCAGGAACTGTTTTATACTTGGCAGGGTGTTAGTCGTCCTTTGTTTGGTCATGAATAAGCAGCTCTCTGTTTAAAAAAGCATTTTTATGATAATTTTGCTGCTTCACACGTATGTTTTTGCTTCTTCATAGAGAGAAACTGACCAGACCTTCATTCCTTACGTCTGGTTGGTCGTGGTGAGTTTTCTTTTTTTTATTTATCCTCTCTTTGTTGGAAACTCAGATCTCCCTCCCCTCGATATGTTCCCTCTCTGCTCATTCTCGACTTTGCTGTTGGTTTTTCACGTGTAGTCGTGGCAGAGTCAATACATTTCATGGAATCCAAAAGACTTCTGTGGTATTGAAAAAGTTTCTATTCCCCAAGAAGTCTTATGGAAGCCGGATCTCACCATTGAAGAGATGTAAGTGGCAGATTGATATTATACTGAGAAAGGGGTTGGATCAGGGTGTTATGTCACTGTTGAGTAGTTTTAAATCAAACAGACCATAAAATCGATGATTTGGGTTTGTAGGATAGAAAAGGATCGAGCTCCTCTGAGTCCTCACCTCACGATCAGCAGTAATGGAGAGGTCAATTTACAGAACGACCTGGTAATGGTCAGCACCTGCAGGATGCACGTCTACAAATTCCCCTTCGACACTCAGAGCTGCAGCCTCTCCTTCAGGTCCATCATTCACCCTCGTGAGTCCCACACGCACAAACACACACACACACACACACACACAAACACACACACACACACACACCGCCAGATTACTACTTACAATCTGTGTTGGGATATAACAAAGTACATTTATGTTTGGCTACTTTTCACTTTTACTCCACCACACATAGCAAATAGCTGTAATTTCTACTACAGAGACACTTTAACTAATGTCAATTGTTTCCAGTAGCATCCCCTAATGGCTTCTTTATTAATATGATGAGTTTTTACAATATCTGAGTTAAAGAAATAAGGCGCAGTGGACGATGTAAGACACCGTTGCATTAGAAAGCTGCAAATGAAAACAACTGTACTTTATTTGTACTTTTACTTCAGTAAAATGTTTGAGTTCTTATCTCACCACTGCCTATGTTACATATTTTGTTTCTTAATCTGCCAACGTCACAGTTTTATGACTGTTTATTCATAATGTTTGTTTATCTTCCATCTCAGTTACGGAAATCCATCTTTTTCACAACTCCAGCTCTAAAGAGGCCACAAAGGAATCCAAGGAGTTCATGCGGACACAGTACGAGTGGCTGTTCAACGATATAAAGATCTACACTGAGACCACCCACTCGTTTGGCTACGACCAAGACGTCATCATTTTCACTGTACGTATCACAGGCTGCAGTTTAATTCAGGCCCCATAGTTGTAGGATTGAATTTTGTAACGGGCACATCCATTAGTCAGAGGTAGGATCTGATGCACCTGAGCTCACACACAACAGTGAGGTCAGGTTGTGCTGGAGGACTCATACCACTGGAGTGCAGCAGAGACGAGACCTTGAGGATATCTAGAGCTTGTCCACTTTGTATGAGCTGCATTTTCTCTCTCTACTTTGTCTTTGCCTTTTTGTCTCTTTCTGTCCTTCCGTTCGTCGCTCTCGTTGAAATGTCACACAGCGTCTTGATCTCCATTTGTTAAACATGACAATTTTAGGAAGCAGGACCCAAGCGCACCACCTACACAAGCTGCAGAATTGCCACAACTAGAATTAAACAGCTGTCACTCAACATGATAGAAAGCAAGAGCAGCTCGTTGCAGGACGACTTTGTGGCCTCAAGCTGTGAACGAGTTTCTGCGGTTGAATCTTTCTCAGACGCGATGCAGGACCTGGAAGATCAACTAACCGATGTTTGAATATCATTTGACAGATCAACATGAAGAGGAGGTCCATCCTCTACATCGTCAACTTCCTGCTGCCCGTCCTCTTCTTCTTGTGTCTGGACTTGGCCTCCTTCCTGATCTCAGACAACGGCGGCGAGAAGCTGAGCTTCAAGGTCACCGTGCTGCTCGCCGTCACCGTGCTGCAACTCATCCTGAACGATATCCTGCCAGCCTCGTCCAACAGGATCCCTCTCATTGGTGAAGGATTTACAGGGATAGAGAATTGTATCACATTTCATCCAGTGTGTAGTTATTAATCTGTATAAATGACATCGCCCTCTCTCTTCAGCGCTTTACTGCATTGGGGTTTTTAGTCTGATGATGCTCAGCCTCCTGGAGACGATTGTGGTGATGTATCTAATGCGGAAAGACTCTGAGCCTCAAGAGGACAAAGCGGAAAAAGACAGATGCCTGAAGGAGGACAAACGAGGCCAAGTCAACTTCCACAACTGTGAAGAAGGTGAGATTCACTGAAGGCCTGAATATCTGCACATGAAGTGTCTCCACTAAGGTCACTGTGAAAAGACGGTAGGTTGAATTCATGTTTTCAGCCCAGAGGACAGTTGGACGCCTGCAGCTCATTACAGCAGCTGCTGTCTGTTATATTGAGGAAACCGATATCTATGAGTGTTTGTAAATATTTCATGTTTCATGTGACTGTTGCCTTGGTGGAGTTTTCACTGACATGCTAGTTAATTATGTAATTGCTAATAATCACTCTTTGTATCTGATGTGTTCTTCCAGAAGAGAAGAAATGGAGTCAATGTGATTTTTCTGCTGATGAAACTCCAGCTGAACAGCTAAAGGTTTGGATTCCATTACACTTTACATATGAACACACGATAGTTCAGCCTTCAACTCATAGACTGTAAAGAAAGACGGACGACATGACGGCTCTCCAACAGTAACAAAGACCTGTCTCCACCATGTTAGCAGATGGGACATGGACCAAACTAAAAAAAGTCAGAGCACAAATAATGACACATCATGACTGACATCCATCTTTGTTTACAGTGTCTATGCACCAGCTACATAACACATAAACAAATTCAAAAGTGTTTTAGATGAAATAACCTGAGTTAGAACAAATAAGTTGTATTTAAATCTGCCATCACTCTCAGAATACTGTAGGGGAGAGCGGGGTAATGTGGGACATTTTTTACATTTGCTCCCCTCTAGGTGAGCTAAAATGACATATCAGTCAAATTTACACATTTGCCATTAATTCAGGATGTTTTCTAGCAATGGAAATGATCAGAATGTCTTCAGGACAAAGGGCAGCGAAAATATGATTGTTTTTAAAAAAGTGGTCTTGTGTCCCACTTTACCCCGGCTTTTTCCACTTTAAAACTACCATAACAACACATGTTGTAATAGTTAAAATCCCGACAGCTAGAATGACAACCACTAATAAAGGACTAGTAATAGAATCATGGGGATTGGTCAATTAAGCACATTTATGATAATTATGAGATATTTTTTTTCTCTGCGTATTCAATGCCACTCCAAGGCCATGGAACTGGTCAGCTAGTTGTTTCAAGTGTTTGGCAAGCTCCTCCTCCTTCTCATCTGTGAATATTCTCTTTGCCTCAGCTACTGCACCCCAGGCTTCTGATTTTACTTTCCCTTTCTCTTTTTTCTTTATGAATCTGTTGAGGGTTGTCTTATCAATATTTCTATCCCTTCCAGCTTTTCTTAAGGACTTCTTTCCTTGCATGACCTCAGCGGCTACACTCTCCATCTCTGTGAGGGGTGTTTGGTCCCAGGTTGTCTTCCTGGTGTATAGTTTCTTGGCATGATGGCTTTTCTACAATGTTTATGACATTAAAAATAAAACATATATGATGTAGTATAACACTAAAATATGTCTAAGACTAATCTTAACTTGTTCTTCATGGTGCACACAGCATTTGTCTCACTTTACCCCACAGCCACCGTTTCAGAAAAAACAACATCTCTTATCAATTCAGGCTAATCTTCAGCTAGCATCAACCACATGGTTTTATATGTTGTTCATCAACATGTATGATATACATTTTTCTACCTGATTCAATTTGTTTTGACACAACAGTTGATTAAGTTCAAAGCAAGAGAATTTACTTTTACATGCAAAAAACACATTGTTGTGAAAAAACATACTTTCCACAGCACCAGCACCAACTTCTCCTTCATGGCAAGGGGGGGATGGGAGGGGCTTGAAAACATGATGGTCACATGGCCACAAATGTGTCCCGTTACCTAGATACAGGGGGTGTCTCACATGACCCGATGTCCCACATTACCCCGCTCTCCCCTACTGATAAATGTGTACGTCAAACCTCACAGCTGACGATACGTTTGGGTTTCCCGGTTTCAGCTCAGCAGCAGCCGGATGGCTGACGGGTCCCCGAGCGGTGAGAAGCTCACTGATGATCTGAGGGAGGCGGTCGAGACACTGACTCTGCTCCTCAACAGGAAGGAAGAAGCTAAACCCGGCTACTGGACCAGATTAACTAGAATCATCAACAAAGTCTTCTTTGTTTTCTATCTCACAGCTGCCACGCTGTTTTTAGTCTTTATGTTCTTCCACTGGTACACAGGACATTAATTATTACGTTATACTGATGATCCCTGCACATCTAGTTGGATTAAAGGTTCAGTTTGTAGAATTTGGTGACATCTAGTGGTGAAGTGTCATATTGCAGCTAAATACCCATCACATCACCTACCAATTCTAGGGTAAAAGATTATTTTATATTCAATTACCAATTATCAGATTTCTTTCACCTAAATCTTACGAACTGGACCTTTACCTAATTATATTCTACCATTTAGCAGTAGATTTACATATTTGAAATTTAACATGTACATATTATAAAAAATAAGCATGCCAATGATAACAGATTTGCATCATACATACTGTGTCAGGTTTAGGTATACTCATAAAGCATGAGTCTTTCCTTGTTGTCTGCATCTTCTGCATCTTCATAAAGCTATTTGCTTACATTGAATAAAAGTCCTGTCATGTAACAGACTTTGTAATAAGTGCACACCAATGCCAAGGCCCAAGAGTCCCCTCTACATGTCTGATACTTTATTATTCCCTATAGGAGAACGGTGATTATCATAACATTAAATAAAGTGAAAATACTCCTGGATCTAACCCCCTGATGTGGATCTTTTGTTTCTCCTCCACCCAGGGCCGGCCCTAGCACATTTGGCGCTCTAGGCAAGCTTCAGTCCTGGCGCCCCCCAACCCTAACCCCAAAAAAAAATATTTTTCAAAACGATTTCAACGAAAACTTAATATAAAATGATTTCTATCTTCGTCGAAGTTGCTTGAACACACACACTATAACCATAAGCCTCAATGTGCTAGCATGTTCCGACAACACCAAGGAGGTACGTACCTCGATTTTTGCATCATGTTACCCTAATGTTAGATACATTTTTTTTTATGACAAAATATTGGTTGGAGATATAAGTAATGGGTCCCAAAATTATAATATATCTGTAGAATACAGCATGAATGCAGCAGCAATAACAACACGGAGCCTTCAGTTCCACATCCAGACTGCATCTTATTCAAATTAAACACAATTTCAAGTACAAGCATTTCTCTGAGTGAGACTGCATTTTAAAGTGCATAAAACATACATTCAATTATTATGGTGTGACTTTCCTCCAAACATCTTAATATACATTATCATTCATAAAGAAATATAAACATTTACAATAAAGACCTATTGAACATTAGCTTATAACTGGTCTTTATAAGGCACAATAGCAATACATGAATTACAGAGTCTGTGTGTGTCGGAGCTGAACTACACACTGTAAAGTAAACAATATACTATCGCGACCCGCCTGCAAGACGACGTGCAGGTATAATAAACACCTATACACGCGAATGTAGCCCCGCCCACCTAGTGTGCGAGTGTCTCCCCTCACTGCCCAGCGGAGCGTCAACACGTCTCAATGACACCTGTGGTGATCAAGCGAGGCTTTAGGAGCTAACGTAGGAGACTCTAAAGGCCAAATTATACTCGTGTTGCACGGACGCACGCATGCACGCAAGACACGCAACACGCCCCTTTCGAGCCCTCTGGCGGCTTGCGTGCGTCCGCCAATTTTTCTAAACTATACGACAAAACGACGCGAGCCTCACGCAGCCCGCAAGGCTTGTGATTGGTCGGGTTACTACATCCAGTCCGGAGTCTAGTTTCCGGTTTCATGCCCCACAATACGCGGAAATCACGGAAGATTTAAAAGAACAAATATGGACCAAATAGAAGAGCACTTGGCAGAAGAGATCCGAAAGTATGACCACTTGTATAACCCGTCACTGACTGGCCGATTTGTCCGCCAGAAATAGGCTATGAGGAGCCGGAGTGGCGACTATAATTAGGCCTTCCACCCACTCACCCACTACTAACTGAAACATGCTTCTGCGTTTTCACGGGCCCGTAAGCGCAAGAGCCCTTCCGGGTCCCTTACGTGCTTATGCATCCCTCCTTACGTGCTGACGGGTGTCGACCCCCTTTTCTAAAATTTACGGCAAAGCTCTGCAAGCTCACTCAGCCCGCAAGGCTGTGATTGGTCTGCTCTACATCCCTTCTGGAGCTGCATTTCCGGTTTCATGCCCCATAATACCGGCAGAAATAACGGAAGATTTAGAAGAACGAATATGGACCAAATAGAAGAGCACTTGGCAGAAGAGATCCGATAGTATGATCACTTGTATAACCTGTCACTGACTGGCGGATTTGTCCGCCGGAAAAAGGCTACGAGGAGCCGCAGTGGCTATGTAAATAAACAATCGACGAAGAAGAAAGAAGGCGTCTCTAGGTCGTCTTCGACAAAAAGCATTACTCCGCCTAGTGTTCTGGCGCGGAATTGCTTTGTAAGACGCGCAACGGTTGGGGAAGCATGAAAACGAGTCTTGCGCCACAGCGGCGTGAAAAGACGCAGACGCAGTCGCAGAAGCATGTTTCAGGCTTTACAGGATGGATGCAGCAGCAGTAAAGACACGGAGCATTCACTTCCTCATCCAGACTGCACCTGGCAGGTGGGCGGAACCCCCAAAGAGACAGGACGTGGTTAAACTGCTCCCGTTCCAAACGTTCCTCCTGAGCGCTGCTGTCATTTACTGATTTCTCTAATGAAACTACTTAAATTACTGTAAAATTAATTAAATACAATATTTTGGGTCATACCACATATAGAAGGGGGCGCAAAAAACCCTGCCTAGCAAAAAAAGAATAATGTTTTTTTGGGGATTTTTTTTCGCCCGGCGCAGTTTTTGGCGCCCCCCTCTGAGTGGCGCCCTAGGCAACCGCCTATGTCGCCTGTAGGAAAGACCGGCCCTGCCTCCACCAAGGTTTATGGTAACTACTGGTTTTGGCGTTATCCGGCTAATTAACATAGAGAAACGAACAAGCATAGACAACAGCATAAACCTCCCCTGAGGAGGTGTTTAAAACCAGGAGAAATGTATTTAACGTGTATTTTGAAGTTTTAGTTCCGTCCACTAACACGGAGGAGGCAGGGTTTATTCCACAACCAGCCACCAGGGGGCAATCGAGACGCCTTGGAGGAGCAGTCATGTTGTTCATATTTATAAAACAAATGGCCTGACACACAACAAATGAACCAAAGAGTGTGTTTGAGTGTGTGTGTGTGTGTGTGTGTCTGTGTGTGTGTGTGTGTGTGTGCGTGTGTGTGTGTGTGTGTGTGTGTGTGAGAGAGAGAGGAATGGTCCCTCACTTTGCCCCACCCACTACCAGTGTCCCACTAGTGTCAACACATCTGTTCAGTTTGCCTCCATCGTCTGCTGCACACGCGTGTCACACACTCTGATGCATCTGAGGCCAGAGATGCTCGGTGGCGTCCTCCTCCTCCTGCTCGTCCTCTCAGGTGAGTCCTGAGGCGTCTGAGTCGATGCTGATTATCCACCTTATCCACGTTCTCCACAGGCCTCGCTGTGAACAGCTTTTAATTGAAACTGCTCTCTCCCTCGTCTGTGGTCAGTCCGAGCTAATGCTTCATTTTTAAAAGCTTCCTGTCGTGAGTGACTCTGAAGAAGTTCTGCACTTGATGCATTCAAGGTGTTTTTCTAGTTATTTCTTCATTACAATCGACAAAGTGAAAATATCTGATGTAAGAATCAATGTTATCTGGATCTTTTGTGGACGTTAAACCCAGAGATAAGAATCAAACGAGGAATGGAAAAGGAAACATTCAGTAAGGCACACATATTCATATTTTCTTGTATTTTCGGAAATTTTTTAATTCGTAAGGATTTCGTCTTGGCGGCGGAAGTGTCCGTGCTCTTTGGTTTGCTCTCCTGCCGCGCCTTGTGTTTTCCATGAAGTATTTTGAATTAACTCAAACTAAATTATTTATTATCGGGTCTATGTGGGATTTTCGTGGTGGTTCCTCGCACAGTTTAATTACGTGGAGACTGGGAGTTGGGTTAATTGGAAACCAGAACAAGCTGTTGGGTTGAACGGTGTTTCTACAGAGAGGAGCAAGCATTTAAATAAAGACTTATCAAAATCAATACTGTTTCCTGTCAGTTAAATACAAAACAGTTAGAAATACAAGAGGAAACTGCTGGTTTAGCTTTGAACAACATGTATTAGTTTGACGTGGACGTAGCAAACATGTCGAATATAATGATAACATTTATTTTGTTGCAGTGTCCTCACTGTCGCCAACATCCGTCCGTCTCATAATGGATCCACGTCTTCACAAACGCTGTGTATAACTGCAAAGGTTCACGTTTGGGATGAATATTTAATGACGCAGAAGACCGCTTACAGGACTGTAAAGCTGCACTTACTGGTCTGTGGTTATCCAGCGTCTGAAGTGCTGATGTTTCCCAGACATTTGTTCTATCATGTTCACCTCGTTAGTGTTGCTTGTTACCAGGCTCGTTAGCAACAGATTCAATTATATTTCACTCAGAACCACAAACGTCATGGTGGCGCTACAGGTAAAAGTCAGAGGATCCCCTAAACTGGTCAGGATTCTTTGTCCGGGACCCAATCATTTCTTTATAGGCACCATTTAAAACATGCAAAAGATAAAACCTACAATGAAGCGTGTTCTTCAGGGGTGGCGGTGCTCTGTGGCTCAGGAAGTGAAGCGGGTCGTCCCCCTGAGCAGAATGTAAGTGGTTCGAGCTGAGCTGCAGGTGTGGGCCTTCCCAGATGGGCCTCTGGGGATGATGCATAATAAAGAAGCGTTGCTTGTAAGTTTGTGTAAATGTGACTTTTAGCATAAAGCACTTTGAGTGTTTAAAGTGACGGGAAAAGCCATAGATGCAGCTCATCGATTTCTAAACAACAGGAAATTGACAGAACGCCTCTTTGATTCCGCAGCTTCCTGCGGTGTGTGTGTGTGTGTGTGGGGGGGGGGGGTTGGGTGCCTTGGCCCCCGCTGTGTGGTGGGCGTCGGCTCCTATGTAATTTTAGGGTCCAACAAATATCATTGCAGGAGAACGTCACGGGTCAAAGTTCACCAAAGTTGCCCCTGGTGGTCTCCGGTGTCTGATGGTGAATGTGTCTTGTTTGCAGGGGGGGCGTCCGCTGAGCGGAACTGCAGTTATCAAGAGGTTTTAGACCACCTGAACCTCACCGAAAGGTCCAAACTGTTCTACATGAACCGACCTGTTAAAAACTACAAGACGCCCACAGAGGTCCACCTGGATTTGCTGCTCTATGCCATTCTAGAAGTGGTAAGTGGTCATTGTAGCTGTTTAATGTCCAAGGAGGTTGAATTGGTCTGTTTTCTCTGTTTGTCTCTCACATCACAGAATCACATTATATCTGGTGGCCATTTATGTGCATTTCCTATATGCCTCACATTAGTATCATCCTGTCTGTGGTTAGGAAACGAGAGCTTTCAAATGAAGATTCATGTTTTATAATTTATTGCAATAAGTTCATGTTTCCACTTGCCTGGAGGGTCGATAATGAGGTTATAATATCCTGACAGGAAATAGATTTACTCTCGTGATATTATGACTTTTTCTCAATTTGACAATAGTCTCATAATCTCATTATATTGTTTTTCTTTATAATAGTATTCGGAGACAATGACGATCTTTTTTATGTTTGACCTCACAACCTTAAAACTCTGCAGTTTCAGCAGATTTTTAACTCGTGTGTCTTTTCCTCGTAGAAAGAGAAGGACCAGAAATTCGTCCCTTACGTTTGGACCACCATGGTGAGTTCCCCTCGAGGACCAAAGGACTTTTGGACTTCATGAATTCCTTCTCTCCCGCTCTGTTGGAAAACTCTGATGTTGCTTTTGTCCGGTAGAATTCTTCCTTTTGCTTTTTCTCCTCTGCAGTGGTGGCAAAATGACTTCATCAGTTGGGTTCCCGATGAGTTTTGTGGTATAAGCTATTTGTCCATTCCTAATGAATTAATGTGGAAGCCAGATATCACGATTGTGGAGATGTAAGTTCTAAAGAATGTGCACACACACACTCACAGAGCCCATAATGACTAACTTAACTTTGAGTAATTATCATTTATTGACGTTATTTAGTTGCAAATACTAATGTTATTTCATTTATGTTTTATGTCCGTTAATATTATTAGAATGTCTTTTTTTATTTATTTTTTTATATTTGCTTTTATCTATTTTATGGTATTGGTTCTTCAGTACATTTTGAAGCACTTTGATCTGCTATGACCAATATTAAAGGTGCCAAATAAAGTTTGATTAACTGATTGATTGATTAATTGATTGTACAGGAAGGTGAATGAGGTATTTGAAGCACTAGGTTCATACAAGAAATCCAAAGGAGTAGAGGGATTAAGACGTGACAGTAATTTCCGCATCTTTGTTTCAGTTGCAGTCAACACAGTATACTGGTCATAGTTCATTGTGTACTTTCACTTGTGTAGAGACGCTGTGTGTGTTTTTGTGTTGTCAAACAGGACAGAGAGGGACAACGCCCCTCCCAGTCCTTATATCACCCTTACATCTCAGGGTAACGTGGAGATTGTGAATGATCAGGTCCTGACCAGCACCTGCAGGATGCAGATTTACAATTTCCCCTTCGACACTCAGAGCTGCAACCTCACCTTCAAGTCATTCATTCACTCTGGTGAGGATGGACACTTGTGTCAGCTGTCAATCACAATGATTCACCCCATTTCTATAACATCAAATATCTCATTAAAACCAAAAACTACGAGCATGAGCACTTGAACATATATCGGTGGGATGATACCTAAAAATGACAGAAACCATCTTTGAGAAAAACGTGTAGCTTGTCCTTTTTATTTGGTCCCATCCACTAACATGGAGGAAATGTTTGACCGACAATGAGGGAGCCACGTGTTTTTCTTTTAACTAACCTAATTAAAATCTTCTTTTGGTGTTTTTCTCCCACTTGAGACGAGGAAATCAAACTGGTCCATCACCTCAGCTCTGCAGAGATCACTGAGGAGTCTCGAGACGTGATGAGGATCCAGTCTGAGTGGCTGTTCATCAACATCACAGTCTCCAGCATAACAGAGAACATTTATTTGCACAACCAGACCTCGGTCATTTACACAGTAAGTGGAACAAAGCTGCTGTTTGAATTCTCTCTTTCTTCAAGCGTATTGGTCAATCAGCTGAACCTAACTCAACAGGTCAACATGAAGAGGAGGTCGGCCCTCTACATCGTCAACTTCATCATGCCCATCCTGTTCTTACTCTGTCTGGACTTGTCCTCCTTCATGATCTCGGACAGCGGCGGCGAGAAGCTGGGCTTCAAGATCACCGTGCTGCTCGCCATCACCGTCATGCAGCTTATTCTGAATGAAATTCTGCCATCATCGTCAGACAGGATTCCACTGATCGGTAGAGAATCTCACAATCTTCAGCTCATATCAGTAACAGCACATTAGTAGTTCTTTATCTGTATAAATGACGCGGCCCTCTCTCTTCAGCGGTTTACTGCATCGGGGTTTTTTCTCTGATGATGCTCAGCCTCCTGGAGACGGTTTTGGTGATGTATCTGATCGAGAAGGACTCAGCGCCACGAGAGGACAAAGCGGAAAAAGACAGATGCCTGAAGGAGACGGAAGAAGAAGGCAGAAGCCTGAGGGAAGACAAACGAGGTAAATCCATCTCATTCAACTGTGAGGAAGGGGAGAATTGTCATTTTATATATATATATATATAGAGAGAGAGAGAGAGAGAGAGAGAGAGAGGGAGAGAGAGAGAGAGAGAGAGAGAGAGAGAGAGAAGGAGAGAGACCAATTTAAAAGTTAATAAACAGACAAGAGCATGGTAAAGTACTAGTTTCTACTGATTTTCTACTTGAGTAAAAGTAATTAGGTATTTCCTTTAAATATACTCAAAAGTATTCTGACTTTCTCCCCATATCTAAAGTAGTTTGGGTGCTCTGATTGGATGAGTCAACCAATTCACTTGCTGTCACAAAAAGAACAGTATAAAGTATTGTAACTAAGTAAATGTTCTTTATTACATCCCACCACTGATGGAAAATTGTTTATATGAAACAAAGCGTTTCGTGGACTTTTGACTATGATCAGGATCTATTTGATCATTATTTGTATGTCTATGATTTGAATTTGACGGGGAAACTGATTCATTGTTTCCACGTCACGTCATGTGTACTAACCATGTTTTTTCTTTGATGCATCTTTTCAGATTCAAGTAAACAGTTTTACTCATACCAAGTTCGGTCTCTTGGTAAAAGGGCTTCAGAACCTTTTGGTTTCCAAGAGGATAGAGTTAAGTTTCACGCTTTTATAATAAAATCATAGAAAGTACTGATGTTGTGCAGTGATGTCTGGATGGAGTTTTAATGAGTTTTCTTTTTTACATGGATGATGTGGATTAACTTAGAGCAGGATAATAATCATATCCTCTAAAAACGGAAAGGTTCTTATAACGAGATATCAACAAAACTAGGAATATCAAATGCTTCTGGTGCCTGACATTGGTTTTAATTGTTAACCTCAGTCTACTCTTTGTAAATTGCTTTTCAGAATAGCAACAGCCGACTGATGGAGGAGAGTCACGTCTCAGAAAAGCTGTTGGACGAGATAAAAGCTTTGACTCTGCTCCTGAAGAGCAGAGGAGAAGAACCGAATCCTGAATACTGGACCCGAGTGGCACATAGAGTCAACAAGGCTTTCTTCGTGTTCTACCTCATCTCTGTAGCACTATTTCTAATCTACATGTTCTTTAATTGGAACTATGACCTGTAGTTATAGGGCATGTATATTAAAAACACAGAGTTAGAGTTTCTGATGCAGTAAGAGTGTAATGGGTTGTACACATCATAATCCTCCTGAAATGACTGGTATTGATGGGAATCATATATTTGACATGTTATAAATAAAGTAGTTTAGGAATCCATTAATACCTATACTATTGAAAATGAAGCATGTATGTTTAAGCAAAAATGTATGTTACCCTCATAGATATACACTCTATGTGTCCGTGTGCATTGCTTTTTTATTCACATTAAAGTGAGAGGAATGTTTCCATGTGTTTTTATTATTACTTAGAGAGCAGATATATAGATGCATTATAAAACCGCTTTTATTTTATGTAATCTTAATGACTTACAATAAGTGCATTCAACAATGAGGGAACAAACCCAGAGCAACAAGAATCAAGTAATCCAAACTATAAGTTATAAATGTAAGTGCTACTAAACTCTATTTATTATTTATTTAAACACTAGAGGTGACGGTGGTTTAGTTAGACATCATCTTTTTAACCACGGTGTAGTTGGAATTAAATATTAAATAATATGGATATTTGTCATGTGATTTGAAGCCTAATAAACTTTTAATTCTTTAAAATAATTATCATTATTTAACAATCTATCAGTAAAGTTATTTCACAGAGTATCGGTACGGCCCCTGTGTGGAGTTCTCCTCCGGGGCTGCAGGGGGCACTGCTGGCCGCCGCTCCTCTTCTCCGTGGTCCAAGCAGTGACGTGTATCTCCATTGAGACAGAATCAGCTCGGTTCGCAGCTCAAACTTTCTTCGTCTCCAGAAGCTGCTCGGCTCGATTCTCCTCCTTCCTTCCTCGACCGTGTGGCGGCTTCAGAACCAGGTGAGCAGGGGGCTCGGTTCCCAGGGCAGGGGCGACGGTTCCCCCGGTGGTTAAAGTTGTGTCCCCCGGTGTGTGTGTCTGTCCCTGAAGTGTCTCCTCCTGTCAAACCCGCAGGATGAGTAAAAGCAGCCGAGTGTTGAACCTGAGGGACAAAGTCAGCGGGAACGAGGTGGACCTGAGCCTGTGTAACCTCACCGAGGTCCCGGTCCGAGAGCTGGTGAGTGTCGGGGGCTGCAGCCCAGGAAACCGGCCCCAAACCGGTCCTATAGCGGTCCTACAACAGTCCCACACCGGTCCTAGAGCGGTCCTATACCAGTTCCACACCGTTTCTATACCGGTCCCATACCAGTTCCGCACAGATCCTATATCGGGACTTAACCGGTCCCATACCAGTTCCATACCGGTCCTATACCGTTCCTATACCAGTCCAACACCGTTCCTATACCGGTCCAACACCAGTAACATACCGGCCCTATACCAGTTCCACACCAGTTCCACACCAGTCCTATACCGTTCCTATACCAGACTGATCACATGTTCAAATACTTGCAGTTACACAGTGGAGCAGAGTAACGAAGTACATTTACTCCAGTTCACTGTACTTTATACTTGTGCAGTTTATTCCAGATGTTGCCTGTTTGTTTTTTTCTCACTTCATCGATCTCACTGCAGTCCTCAGTTACTTCAATTTAACGAGTCCAAAATGTTAGTATATCATTAAAGCAGTGCACATTTTATGTTACTGTACTCATTCAGTTGTCATTTGATCGACGGTGGACGTCGATGTAGAAATCCATCAAACCTGTGTTTCAGTTAAAGTTCTTGAAAACATCAGGAACCTGCAAATTAGGTATAAAGCTCATATGGAAGATTTACCACCAGCATCCAACAAAGAGTTGAGAAGGGAGAACGTTTTTGAGGATGTTGAGGAAATGAAATGTGTTAATGAACTTGTGTTGTGATTTGTCTCTGCAGGCTTTATTCCCCAAAGTGACTATTGTGGACTTGTCCTGCAACAACATCACGTCCCTCCCTGTGAGTATGAACACAACCCTACACACCTGGGACGCAACCTCTTCATATTCCATTCTGTTTCAGTCTTAAAGAAGTGAAGTCTGGTTTTATAGTGTAGATTTTGATGTTTGTTAAATTGAGATTAATGTGAGTTTCAGTCAGTTTCTTTAAGTCTCTCTGGTACTTCAGTAAATTCTGGGAACAACCGCCTCTAACATCCTGTTTCAGTTTGTTTCTCACTCTTCATCCGTTTCCTTTTCGCGCAGCCAGAGTTCTGCAACCTGACCCACCTCATCAAGCTGGATCTGAGCAAAAACCAGCTGACCTGTTTGCCAGACGACCTGGGGAACCTGGTGTACCTTCAACATCTGGATCTGTACAACAACAAGTTGAATGTTCTGCCCGTCAGCTTCTCCCAGCTCAGGGTGAGAGACCACAAGTTTATTTGTATAGTTTTGATATGACAATCTGGATTAGAAGATCGATAACACTCTCATATCTGTACAGTAATCTAACAAACATCTAACTTTGTGTCTTTAATGGTAAATACTTGGTGATCTACTTGAACTAGTGCTGATTATTCCTGATATATTTTATTGCTCTGCTCGTCTTCAACAACATGAAGTGTGATGTGGCTTCTTTGTTTTTAATTCTCCAGAGTCTGAGGTGGTTGGATCTGAAGGACAACCCTCTGGAGGCCGGCCTGGCCAAGGCAGCAGGAGACTGTCTGGACGAGAAACAGTGCAAACAATGTTCCATCAAGGTGACGGAGAAATGCAGAGTTCAATCATCCAGGTCACACGTTAGTACTTCAAACTAAAAGTCTGTTCTTCTTCTTCTTTTCTCCAGGTTCTGCAGCACATGAGAGAGATTCAGGACGAGGTGGACCGCGCTCGAGAGAAGCGTCTTCTAAGGGAAAAAGGTTTGTGCCGGGAAATCTTTTTATTTGGTCCTTGAAATAAAGTCAAGACAAATTGTGTAACTGTATTTCGATCAATAGATTTTTATAACAAACCTTAAATAATCACAATTGTAAGTTTTAACTGCCCCCTTAATTAAATATAAAATAGTATATGCTAGAGAATATTGACTCAATCTAATTTTCCAATAAAAATGTCATTTCTCATGTGAATAATATCGTTTAGTGAGAACATGTGATGTTCATGTGTCTGATTTTACCCCCCCCCATCAGAGTTGGAGAGGAAGCGAGAGGTGAAGCAGAGGGAGCGGGAGGCCAAGGAGAAGGAGGTGCGTAAACGAGAGAAGGCGGAGGAGAAGGAGAAGAGGAGGAAAGAGTACAACACTCAGAAGGCGGCCGCAGCTGCAAAGGAACAACAGAAGAAGAAGAGCGAGGAGAAGAAGAAAAGGAACGGACAGGCAGCAGGTGAGGACAATTATAGACTTTTAATTAGTGTAGTTGACTTTCTTAATATTGTGTGTAACTTGACACTCGTTGTATCTCAGCAGATAAAAAGGTTGTCGTGATATCGGCTCCTAAACCTCGACGTTCTCTCATTGGCCTCCTGTTCAAACTCCTCCTCCTGCTGCTGCTGGGATTGGCCGGAGTCGCCGCCGCCTGCCAGCTGACCGACCTGAAGAAGGAGGACGTGTGCGTGCCGATCAACATCGCCGTGGCCGACGGCCTCAACTGGGCCAAAGAGCAGGAGGGCGTGGTCAGACAACTGGTGCACAACCTGTCGTCTGCTGCGAAGGAGTTTCTTGAATCCACGCAAACGTCCAAGAACTAAAAAAACCTGAGAGAAACATGCAAACTGACACCTGCAGGTTTTCAGCTCACCTATGAATCCTGGGATCTTCTTTTTTTTTTTTTTTATACGCTGAAATCATGATTTTCTTTCAGATGGGCAACCCTGCATCCTCTCACCCTGTTGGAGGGGAGGGGAAGACAGAAAGGGGGACGGACAAATGTGTTAAAATCGTCTTAAATTCCTATGGAATTGTTGTCGCGCTTGTATCCTCTTTGTACTACAGCATGTTTTTAAATGTCCGGTGGCCCTGTCCGCTGCACTGGAGCTACGTGTCCACTGCCAGTCAGAGTTGTACCTGCGCCAGTCGGTGTCAGACTGTGTGAATGTAGAGCTCCGACCTTCACAAAAGCTTTATAGTCTAACATCAGTGGAAGCAGCTAAAGCAACGTTGAACCAAACTGATGCACCAGTAGATAAGATCTCAACATGAAAATATATCGCATTTGACCGATGTCTGATATTGATCCTGAAAATCTGGTATCAGTCTGGTGCTGGATGAACTTCCTTTTCACTGGATGAACTTCCTGTCCACCATACTAAATTTCAAAAACGTTTTGCATGAGTTTGCCCTCTAGCTTGAAATCATCCTTGTTTGATCAAATCATGCTTCACACTGTATTTTCCCCACTTCCCCTCTGTCACAGTTTTTCTGTTGTTCAACCTATCACACTCCCTACCCATCATTTCTCAATATCCAGAAACCCATAAGCAAATGCATCACTCGAATCTCAGCTGCAGGATAAACTTGACCTGATTTGTTCTTTAAGGGGAATCACTTGAAAAAATAGCGGATACAGAGGTTTTTATTTAACATCTAAAATGAATAAATGAAATACCGTGGACGGATTACTTCCCTTTTTCTTTTGGTTTCAGTTGCTGATTTCTGAAATCGCTGCCTCTGTACAGCTTCATCGTCGGCGTCATTAAATGGCTTTTGCACAGCAAGAATCACATTTGTCAAGTTTGTCTTTTTGTTGTTTGTGTGTCGCCTGATGCTGCAGTTTGGAAGAACATGAAACACAAACATGTTACAAGAGATAAAAATGGAAACGCCTCTTTTTCCTACATGATTTTCCTTTTTAAAATCAGATTGCAAAACATAGTCATGGAATAATAACGTGCAAGTACAATACTGTTGTGAGCACATAGTGCAACTGGTACATCCAAGCAGAGAGGGAGAAGGAGAATATATTCTGAAGTAAACGATGCAGTAGAAGTCCCAGCACCTTGAAACTATGTTGAGTACTTTCAGTAAATGTACTCGGTTACCTCTGCAGGGTTTTGAGGAATCATAGTGTTACAGACAAGACACATAGAGCGAGACATTAAATAAAGGACTGTGCTGCATGTGTTTGAAGCAAACATCTGTTTTCAGTCTGGCGTGTCTCCGGGTGTTTCCTTCACAGCAGGAAGTCTTTGAGACGTCTTCACGTGTCACTGTGAGACCAGCTCCTGTCTGTCCCTGCAGGCCTGTGTGTAGTCCCTCTCCTTCATGAAGGCCGTCTCGTCCAGCAGCCTCGTCCGCACGGCCTCGTCCACCGTCATCTCCAGGGTCACCTCTTTGAACACCTTACACACCGACACCTGCAACACACACAAACACACACCTTGTTTACATCCACTAGCTCTGTCACTGTGGTGTTCACAGCCGGAGCAGGCGAGTCTCCTTACCTCCTGAAAGTGAAGTTTCTTGAACATGTCCACGCTGACCTCGTTGTCCAGCCCGATTTTCGCTTGAAACTTCTTGACCCCGAGTTTGGTGACACCTAGTGGGAGACAACACACAGTGACTGAGTCAGAATCAAACCAGAGTTCAATCTGAAGTGATTTAAAACTTCTGCGGCTGCTCACCGTAACTCATCATCATCCGTGTCACCTCCTTCCCGAGGCCCCGCCCTCTGTAACTGGCCTCTGGTAAAAAATAAAACTTGATCAGATTCAGCATCAGGGACATTTTGTGCCGGAATGTATTTTTCAGTTGTTGACAGGTAAAACAGGCAGATTTAAGACATTCCATGACATTAACAGTTCACCTGCAATCATGATCTCCAGCTCAGCCAAGGACGGGTCCGTGGGGTCCGTCAGGAAGATGTTGACGTCTCCTAGCATGCACTGCTCCTCCTCGACGGCGGGGTCCGTCCACAGCTGCTTGTCCAGGATGATGAACGTGCACTCTGGCACAAACAAAGAAAACCAAATTAAAAACTGCTTTTCCTTCAGGAACTTTAATCCAAGATAATAGACTGTCTTAAAAACTGATAAAAAGCTATTTAACTTTGGTTTGAAGCAAAAACACGCAACTATAAATTGGCGGTAACTAAAATATGACAATAGCCTGGTGGCTACGGGTCATAACCCACTGATTCTGTTTGTAATTATAAAAGCTGATATTATTTTCTTGCACATGAAAGACAGACGCCTCCTCACTGTCGCCGTCCTCCCTCCAGCTCCTCTGCATGGCGTGCTCCTGCTCCAGGGTCAGCGGCTCGGAGGCGGTCAGCTGCTGCAGCTCAGGAGACTTCATCCACTCGTGATACCTGAGAACAGCAGAGAGCAACTGGATCAGAAACAAGTTAAACATGAAGCTTCTGTCTGATCCACCGCTGCTGGTTTGACTGGAAACACAATGGCGTCACTGGTTGCTCCCATGGGAATGATGAGTGTTGCTGTGGAATCAGCTGTTTTTGTCTGTGAAGCACTTTGTAAACCTGCTTTATAAATGAATATTATTATTATTATTATTATTAGTAGAGGATTGAAGGTTAAATGAAGAAAGTCAAATCATTCAAACTCTCCTCTAAGAAGAAGACAAATAATAGCAGAAGAAATGGCTGAATAAAGACTGTTATTGTTATTATTATATATAATACATATGTTATTGTTCTCATATGATTGAAGGTTGAAGTCAGATGTTTACAGGATCAATTCAAACTCGAAGATGATTAGAAGTAATAACAGATGTAACGAGAGTAAACAGAGCCTCGTTACCTGGACACGTGGTTCTCATTGTAGGGAACCAGCAGGACTCTGGGTCCCTCCAGTGAAATGTTCTCGTTTATCTTCATGACGTCTCATCAACATTAAATCCTCTGAAAACTGTTTTTAACTCTTTAACACGTTGACAACACTTCCTGGTTCCTCACTCGCTGCTTGAAAACTGCAGCTGCTCGCACCGACACACCGGAGGAGAGCGCCACCTGCTGGACAAAACGTAACTTTACCTGTGGAGCTTCTAGAAGAGAATCAACAATGAAAACACATTTCAGTTAAACTCACTGAATTATTCTGAATGCAGGTGAGTTAATTAAGATTTGGTAATTCTCTTGATTGATATGATTGATCTTTCGAATAAGACAGGAAGAGATTTGTAAACTAAGTTGCAGTAAATTTATTAAAACTGAAAGTCCGAGCTGTGACTCTGAAGTTTCTGGTCCCTCGACAGATCAGGTGTCAGTTCCATGGGTGTTTCAAAGATTGAGCTTAGAGGGAAGTTTGGAAAATAATGAAGAATATGATTCATACTTTAAAACAAAACATTTTTTATTAATTCATCACACATGTGCTAAGTGGCCCTGGTCAGTCGGTGCCACAGCCTGACGGGCTCCTGTGGCGTGTTCACCATGTCCATCCAGTGCTGCAGCTGTTGGCCCCTGGCGTACATGAAGGGCCCCAGAACCAGAACTCCCAGAAGGACCGGAGGCTCTGGGATGAAACATTTACACATGAGCAGAGTGAAAACACCTCAAATAACAAGGTAAAATCTAAAGGTTCCTGTTATGCACCGGGTTGACCTCTCACCTGAGGGGACGTCGGTCGGCTGCTGCAGCTGGAAGCTCAGACAGGCCTCGTCCAGGTGCTGCACGCGGAGTTTAAAGGTCATCCGGTGGTTGAAGTGCGGCTGTGCGTTGTCTCCTGTCACCGCACGGCTGCGCTTCATCTTCACAACCAGAGTGTGTATCTGTAAACTCACCTGGACACACACACCTGCGACGACACACACACACGACACACGACACATTCTCAGATCCATGGTCGTGTTTTATCGATGGAGGTTTTTTTTTTAATGGATTTGGTCAAATGTCTACCTTCGTCTGTGAGCACCTGCAGGCCGCGAGCTCTGAGAACCACCACAGAGAGGCGCTGCAGAGTCGGACTGTAACTGAGGGATATCTGCACATCACCCAACTCTGAACACTGGGAGAGATGAAGATGAGCAACTATGAGTGAGTGTGTATGTGTGTGTGTGTGTGTGTGTGTGTGTGTGTAGAAGGACGACACATTCATTCAGATATTAAGCTTGAACATCCGGGATACAGGTGCGGCCATCTTGTGCTCTTGCTTTCATTTGGAGCCAATCAGGAGATCGTATTTACATGGAGGCCGTTGTATGTGACCTGCCACCAGGGGGCAGTCAAGACTATTTGGCTTCACTTTCGAGGTGTCGTCCATCTCAAACAGGTACATGTCGTTTACCTGTGTGTCCTCCTCGGCCTCCAGGTCTCTCCACAGAACCCGTCCGGCCCGACCCAGCTCGCCCTCCAGAGGGAGCAGCACCCTGCCCACCGCGTGGCGTTTCCCGTCCTGCTCCACGCTCAACACACACACACTCAGGATGCTCCGAGGAACACACACTCCCGACACCTGAGAACCAAACAAACTTTACCAAAAGAAAAAATGACGAAACTAAATCTACAACAAACATATTTTTAAAACAGATGAGAAGTTTTGGACGACAATTGGATTCCTCACCTGGAAGATGAAGCAGTCGTTGAACTCGGGGTCGGGCCCCATGCCGCGGGCCTTGGCCTGGCGAGGCCGCCGGTCGTCAGGAAGCAGCCGGAGCTCCACCAGCGTGATGTTTCCGTGAAAACGAGGCGGGACGTTGCCCAGACGGAACAACGTGACCATGAGCTGCTCGCTGCTGCGTCGGTACTCCACAGAGAAGCAGAGGCGGGTGGCCATGCCGGGCGGAGGAGCCACCACCTCCTTTAGAGGAGGAACCGAGTAGAGGCCGGCGAGAAGCGTCCCCACCGGATACAAACCTGAGGGAGGCCGATGGAAAATATGAGGAATGAACACAAGGCTGCAACTAAAGATTATTATTAGTTAATATGCAGATTATTCCCTTAATTGATTATCTAGTCGTTAAAGGTCCCCTAAAAACTTCCCATAGTTCAAAGTGACCTGAGCTCCAATCAAAACTTAAAATGCTGAATAAAAGTTTAGTATGACAAAGAAAAAGCATAACATATTGACATTTGAGAATCTGGAACCAATAAAAAACAGTAAAATGATCAATTATCTACTAAAATAGTTTGTTGAATAACAAGGATTTGTTTTAAAATCAATGTGATTGACTTTCAACTTAAAAATTACTTTCAGGTAATTTGTAATATCATTTATCAAGGGTCTGATAGTCACCTCACCACTTTGATCTATCACTGATAGATCACAACAATTATTATCATAATGACATTGGCGTCTGCAGTCACTTCAATTTAAATTAAAATAAAAAGATAATAATGACCCACTCCTCACTGAGAGTGACCCTCGATGGGCCAGAATGTCGCGCTGCGTCTTCATCTCCACCTCCTCTTCCTCCTCCGTCTTCACTTCACCACGAGTTTGTGTCGTGAAGCGAGGAGGCAAAGTGAACGGGATCTCACTGGGCCTGAGGAAAAGGAACCAAGTTTACTGAATTACTAAGTTTTATAACAATTGCTTTATACACTTTTTTACCTCTACGTTTATCTAAGTTATGAGTTACTTTGCAGATTCTGATCAATTGTAAAACCAAAGCTGTGTGTTACTGACGTGGTCCATGAGCACGGAGACACCTGGATGACGGGAGCAGAGCCGGATGGGACTGAAGGAACTGGGGACGGCAGCTCCTGGTAAAGACTCTGGACCTTCTTCTTCCTCCTCCACCGGCAGAACCACAGCAGAGCCAGCAGCAGCAGCGTCAGGAGGCCGAGAGACAGACCGACAGCCAACAGGGCAACCCGGTCTGACCCAACACCAACACAAACACACACACAAACACAACACATCAACGAGCAGGATGAGACACAGATGTTGAATCTCATCTAGTTCAGTGTTTACCTGCCATGGAGGAGAACTTCTTATTAAATCAGCTGGAGGGAGCTCTCTTCATCCGACAGCCCTAGGATTATCTTCCACCATTAGTCATGAAAGTGAGTCTGTTGTAGCGAGTCTGTGTGTAACCGTGTGTGTAGAGTTTGGTTATGGGTGAGGAGAGCCGAGCGAGTACGACACATCTGGAGGATTCCCACCGTGTCAGGCTCTTATCTGGTTCTTGTTTTCATAAACCATTAAAGGACCACAGACTCTAGCTGGTTTAGGATGTTCTGAACCGTTAGTTTATTAGTTTTTCACAGTTAAATACAACAATTTACAAACAGTTCACTGGATTAGAACATCATGTATCAAGCCACATGGAGGAAATGTTGGTAATAAAGAAGAACAGAATAATTACAGGTCAAGAAAAGAAGATAATAAAAATGGAATATAATTAAAGTACAGAAGAGAGAACACAAAAATAAGAGGAGTAGTCATATTCTAATAATATATATATATATATATATATATTAAACTTTTAAAGTGAAGGTTATTGCTGTTGCATTGGATTTTATTTCACGGCCACAAACCCAGGTGCTGATTAATCTTGAGTCAGCTGCTCCTGAACCTTCATCCCAATCCTATAGAGAAACTAAGGGTCATTATTTGTGTTTAAAGGTTTAATTCATTACTTATTTCCCACTGTGCATATGGTCTATAATCCTGAATAATTACCAGGTATTCATTTACACACAGAAAGCCCCTGACCAGGTGAACTGGTTCCTGGACTCTGTGTGTGTGTACAGACCATATTTACCACATTGTCTGTACAACTGTGAACTTACATAAGACACATTCCACAGAGCGTGGGAGAAACGGCTCAACTCACAGTATACTTTATCCTCAGGGGCCGAAAACAGGATAATCTGACTGTGACAGGAGAAAAGAAAAGATCAAAGAGAAGTCCACAAAAAAATAAAACCGTGTGGATCATCTCCAACTGAGATAAAAACCTCAAAGCAATTTTAAAATCACTTTGAAATATGTAAAGATTCACTTTACACAAAGTATCATACAGACATTCTCGGTCCCCAGATGATGAACCTTTGTCATTTATAAGATCACTGACTCGTCTAAACTTTAACTCGTCCAACTTTATGATCAACTTCTTTTCTGTGTTGTTTTATAAAGTTACATATAATCCGTCTCGTGAGCGTGTGCATATCCACATACATGTAGATTGACTCCTCTGACCACTGACCTGGAATCATTAGCCTCTCACTGTGGTTTCACTGACACACATGCACACACACACTCACTCTGCTCACAGATTGGACGGCGGCTAACGAGATCACGGTTAATCCTCGGAGCCGAAAGCCAAGTAGTGACCCCCCCCCCCCCCCTATCTCACGCACACACATGCACACACGTCCGTAACAAGGAGAAATCCTCATATTCACCACAACTTTAACACGAGGCCCGGCTCTGTGTCAGTGGACGGAGCAGGAGGCCCAAGCTGAGGAGAGGTCTAGAGGGGGGGAGAAAAGGGAGGTGAATGTGTTTGGTGAGGGGGGGGGGGAGATACAGGACAGGTGATCTTCTTAAGGAGTGAGGGAGGAAGAGAGCGAGAAATGACGGGAGGAAGAAGTGACGCCGTTTAGCACCACCTGTTCTGAAGAGGGCAAAACGCCACGAGACGTGAACTTAAAGGTAACAGGTTATATTTCTCTTCTATCTGACAGATTCTACGTCCCTCTATGTGTCACATTAATGTCCTCACTGTGTTTCTATTGGTCAGAACAGGAGGTTTATTAGTTATTCTCGGTATCTGGAAGTCAATTGCGGTCAAATGGGACGAGGTCAGTTTGGGACAAAGGTTGATTAGAAAGTATGGTCGGTAGTTTTAACCTGAATATGGATTCATGTGGGATTTAATGCTTGAGCATCAACGATTTGAAATGTGGACGAACCGCAGAACTTTGTTTTAAAAAGACAAATACACAGAAGAGCTAAATCAGGCACAAGGTTGACTGTCACTCTCTATTAGAAGACGAGAATAAAACAAGTTAAGTGTTATTCTTCATATTCGTCTCTGTCCATTCTTTCCGTCTTCCTCTGTTTTTATTTTATTTTACTTTATTCGACCGAAATCCTGAAATGCTCTTTTAAATCCGTCTCAATCAATCTGCATTTTGTCTCAATAATCAAATTATCTGGATTGTGTAATCTCATTATGCTAATCTGTGAGTGCTTCTGAATGCGTGGGTGTGTGCGTGTCCATGCACGCACTGAGTGGAGGGGGGGTGCTCCAGAATAAAAAAGGACTGGGAAATAATAGAGGGATAATTTAAGAGTTTGGGAGCTACACTTCACTTTCTTGTAAAGATTTAGATGAGAAGAGTGATACGTCTAGAATATCTGTTTACTGCAGTAGATATGAAGCAGCAAAGCAGTTCTATTTAAACATGTGTATGATTAATGTGTAAAAGAAGTGGGTTATATGTGAGACAACTTCTTGATCCAGTAACTTTCTGAATACTCTGCTGGTTGCAAGACAAAATAATAATCAAAACAAGATGCTAAGCTAGCTGTTTCCAGTCTTCATGCTAAGCTAAGATAAATGTCAGTGGTTGTGTTTTTAAATTTCGGGGGAACATATACGAGTCTGGTGTCAATCTTCTCGTCTCACTCTCGCCATGAATGAGTGTGTGTTGTGAAAGAAGGAACAATTCACTAAAGGTTATGTCTGTCCTCACAGGTCGCTGCTGCCATGGCGAGGCCCGGGCGCCCTGTGTCTGAGAACTACCAGCCCATCTGTTGCTCGGTTAGTCAGTCGGGATCTTACTCCAGTGAGGCAGGGCTCATAGGCCTGGATGACGACAATGAACACGCCCCCATTTTCTCCATCTCTAAGAGCTCCATGGACATGGTCATGGCGCCGGGCCCCCCGCACAAGCGGGACCCGACCTGGACCAGGATGCACCTGAGACGCAGCTCCAGCGCCAACACGCACTCCGAGCAGAGCGCGGTGATGCTCCAGCAGCTGCATCCGAACATGTGGCAGCACGTCGGCTCCAAGCACAGCCACCAGTTGGCGCTCAGCACCCAGAACGTGAGCGTGCACAGCCCTTCCTTGCTCAGCGAGCGTCGGATCGGCAGCATGCAGCGGTGGAGCGGGTGCAGCGGCAGCACGTACAGCCGCAGCAGCACGCCAGAGACAATAGTGTGGAGAGGAGGCGCCTCACGCCCCTCGAGTCTCAGCCAGGAGGTGTTTTACTCCTCGACACCAGACTCTCTGACGTCCAAACTATCCTCTGCCCCAACCACACCCTCCCCGTTCACCTCCCCTCTCGGCTCCCCAACCTTAACACCTGTAGATCTTCTAAACTCGGCCTCGACCCTAACACTGACCCCGAATCAGGAAGAGGACTTAGTTGTATCCCCACATGCAACCTCACCGACATCGTCCCCCCCACAGGCTCACAACTCTTCACCCTTGTCCTCCAACTCCCCCAATCTCCCCCAGCTCTCCGACACAAAGGACGAGAGCCTGCTGGAGGATCATTTGCTCACTTTTCAATTCCCCTCCCTGAAACCCTCATCTGTTAGTTTAGCGGAAGGAAACGCAGATGGTGGGTCCCTCGTTGAGGACAAAGTAAAAGAGCTGCAGGATCCTGGAGGCCCACAGTTATCAGAGGGTGGTGAGGAAGCTGAGGAAATGTTCAGCTACATGACTCCTTCAGGAGAGGGACTAGAACCAGAAGGTGAACGAGACTCAGTCTGCCAACTTAAGCTGCCGTGGCAGCCGGGGGAAATCTGTCCAACACGAGGAGGATGGAGGTCGCCCCTGGTTTCTTCTTTGAGCGACTCAGGGTTGCGCGACTGCTGCAGGTGCAACTTGATCTCAAGAGAGGGCGCCACTAAGGGTCCGAGGGTGGAGGCGTTTAGGGAAGAAGGTACAATGACCTCACAGCCAGAGCTGGTCGACGCAGAGGTGCAGACGATCACTCCCATGGGCTCCTGGTGGGACCTCAAGAGACACACGTTCACCTCCCACATGGGCTCACACTCCCTCTTGGGCTCGCCACCCGGATCAAGGCTGAACTTGAAGACCTCCGTGGGGTCGAACTCAAACCTGGTGTCCCCGTCCTCCAGCATGTTCCCGGTCAGCAGCGAGGAGGGCGAGGAGGAAGGACAAAAAGACGACCCCAGGTGGGACATTACCTCTGTTTCCTCCCAAGATATGGAGAGGAGGAGGTCCTGTCTGAAGATCCAGGGAGAGGAGAGGGACGAGTTGGGCAGGAGGGGCAGCATGAAGCAGGTGCAGTGGGACGAGGACGGGATGACGTGGGACGTTCATGGAGCATCTGTTGACCCAGAGGTGCTGAGCACGGCCATACAGAAACATCTGGAGCTCCAGAACAGCCCACTTCCACAGATACGCTCCTCCAAGAAGAAGAAAGCTCCGAAGCCTCCTCTCATATCGAGCGTCATAAAGGCCATGGCCCCAGAACTGAATCCCAATGTGATCATTAGCGCAACCTGTACAGTGGAGGGTGAGAGTAAGGAGACGCAGGAGGAGGAGGAGACGAGAGGAGGAGCCAAAAGGGAGCAAGAGGCAGAAGGTCCTCGCAGGATCAGCAGAGCAGAGGGAGAATACATGAGAGAAGAGGAGGAGGTGTACGAGGAGGTCGGCTCGGGTCAGTCCAAGTCGCCATCGGTTGGGAGCACTCAGAGCCACAAGAGGAGTGTGATGAGGTCACTGAGGAGGCCCAGGTGGTGCGGAGGAGGCTCCAGAAAGATGGAGGACTGATCCAGGGGACGATTATGACTCCATTGATTATCTACAGATGATCGACTCTCAGTTTGCACAATCAACAAACTCTGAATGAAGCAGTTCTTACTCTCCTGATGTTGTCTCGACTTTATTTTCATTTTCTAAATGTAGAGATGCAATGTTAGAAAATGTTTTCCTTCACTCATGTCAAACTGTTTAGATGCATTTAGTGACGATTGCTTTCAGGTCAATTATGAAGAAAACTATCAATGCGTCTGTTCATGTGAATGTTTTTCTGATGTTTGTATTTCTGTTCTTCTGAATGTGCTGTAGCTGAAAACAGGAGAAGAAGCACAGCTGATGATAAACAGGTTTACTTGTAGTTACAATAATCTATATGAGTACTTCTCTGATCATTAAAGCATTTAAACCTTTTGAAGTAATAACACAAAATAAAAATAACCTTAATATGAGCAGAATATGTCTATTTAAAGGGTTCTTCTTTCTTGGGTTCTGCCCCAAACCTTCAAAATTTCATGAAAAATTCTGCAAACAGACATACAAACAAACAAACAAATACAAACAAACAAACAAATACACACAAACAAACAAACAGACAAACAGACGCTGATGAACACACAGAGTTGAGTTATATGTAAACTTGGTGAACCATGGTGGTGAGATGTGACCATTCAGGCGCTGCCATTCAGATGAGCGTGCACATTCTCTCTCATTCAACACAGTAGAAATAAAGCTCCTGTCACCAGTGGCTTCCATTGCTGTTACTGTTGACATATTTTCAGTGTGTGGGCATGAGTTTGCTTGTGTTTTCCTATTTTATTACTTTTTTATTGTTTTATTTTCAGTCACCTCAACATGTCACAAATATATTCATTAAGATGTATCAATTACTTCCTGGGAAATTTGTGAAAATGTCCAAAAACATGTCAGGATGTTAAAGAAAGTGATGAAACAAAGATTCTGGGATCCATATCTTATATTTAAGATAATTAAATGGGATCTTTCTTGGCCCATGTCCCGTCCAAAACATTACGTTTCGTATGTGTAGTTTTTGTGTTATCCTGCTGACAAACAAAGAAATAAACAACCATTAATTCCAAACTGTTTCATACAATACATGGGATGTTACATAAATTCTAAAGATCAGTAAACTATGATTTTTGTGTGTTGTATAATATGTGTCTCACGCTCTCAATTGACCGACATGACTAGAAATCCATGAAACTCACGTTCACACTGGTAACATCACCTTTTCTCCTGGGTCATGTTTATGGAGTAGATGTGAACTATCAGAGATAAAGGTCAAGTTCAGGTCGCTGTGTCACTGCTGTGACACATGTGACGCGACGTGGTGTTTGTTTGTGTGTTGCCTTTGTCCTGTGTGCATGTATGTGTCGTGTGAGCATGTTAACGCGTGTGTGAAAGTGCTGATGGTACCCCAGCCCCTGAAATCCCCTTTCTCTGAGCCGTGGGGAAAACTCGTAGCTGCAGGAGAAAAATCCAGCGTTCGGCCTTTGTTGTGACACGGCTCATTGTTCCTGGAGGTGTGCGTGTGTGTACGTGCACCTGTGTATAAATAGCATGGGATGTGTGCCAGTCGGTGATCCTGTGGAAGACGATGGCTGTGCCAGGACCTCCTCCGCTCCTCTTTCTGTCTCTGCTGCTGCCGCTGCTGTTGAGCAAGGCATGCCTGCCTGCAGCCGCATACACGCTCAACCCCGGACTACAGCAACAGAACAAAGTCCTCCTATTGGGTGAGGGCAATCACACAAACAAACACACTCCAGCAAAAACACACTTTTCTTACTTTGTTTTGGGTGTCTCTCCCCTCAGACTGGCCTAAGGATTGTGGGATGGCTCATTTCAAACCCAACATGGCTGAACGGATTGTGTCCGGGAACGAGGCCAGACCTCACTCCTGGCCCTGGCAGGTCTCTCTGCAGGTAAACCTGTCCCGGGTCAGCGGTTAAAGAACCTGGAGAAGGGGTTCACACCAAGGACGACATAACAATATCACACGTGCACCTCCCTCTTGTAAAAATGCACATTTGCTATATGTTAAATTCTTTCTAGGGCTGCTTCGGTGCATCTGTCGAGAGTATAATCTGAATATAGTAGAAAAAAAGGTAATTACAAAAGGTGTTTCCGAAGTGATGTTAATGAACAGTTTTATCTTATTTTATCTTATCAACTGTCTAAAACAAAAGGTTCAATTCAAATTGATAAAACAAAGAAAATCCACATATTGTCGTATTTTAGTACACCAGCAACTCATAAGATAATTTAATAGTATAACAACTCTCACAAAACACTAGTTTAAATTATTTGTTGATATTTGGTTATCAGTTCTTAAGTCATCTGATAATGATAAACTATATAAATATATACATATAAACATAGTTATAGTGTATAGATATATTTGGTATCTGTCGTCAAATATATAAATATATAGTGTGCATGGATTCTTTAATTGTCACTATCAATTGAGGCTAGATATTTTACACAAGAATTTAGAGTTCCGTATTCATGTATTTAATTTAATTTGGTTTAATTCATATTTAAAGTTTATAATAATTAGACAATCTAAAGGACAAATAATTAAATCAATGAATTCACTGATCTGGGTTTAGGTCAGAGAATCTTATGAGATGTGAGGAAATGTTGGTTTAAGGCATCACAACCAAAGCAGGAAGGGGTTTTTCAGTGTAAAACATCCTGAAGGTGTAACTGATAAATTAAAGTTGGTTCTTTCTCTCATAGGTTCGTCCCAGAGGAAGTAAACATTACATGCATGTTTGTGGAGGAACTCTCATCCACAAGAACTGGGTCCTCACTGCTGCTCACTGCTTCCAGAAGTAAGAAACACATTAACCTTAAGAAATTAAGATAGTTTGATGACACAGTACAAGCTGAGACCATAAATCAACAACTCTTCATTCTCTCAGGGGTAAAGCTGAAGATGCTGGGAGCTGGAGGATTGTCCTGGGGAAGCACCAGCTCCGGCGTTCGGAGACACCAGAGAGGATCTTCCCGGTGAAGAGAATCTACCGCCATGAGAACTTCCGTTATCCGGCTCACAGCGAGCTGGACCAGGACATCGCCCTGGTGAAGGCTGCCACCGACATCCTCCCGTCGAACCATATCCGCTACGCCTGCCTGCCGCGCAAGCAGACCAGCCTCAAGCCGGGACACTACTGCTGGGTGACGGGCTGGGGAGACACCCGGGGTGAGTGGAGGGGGGTGGAAAAGAGAAAAGAGGAAGACGAGTGGATGTCAAAGTCAAACTGTGGCTGTAAGTGGTTAAATATTGTCCTTTGAACTAATTGCAGGCGGGAAGGAGAATGTGTCTCTGGCAGAAGCCTTGAATCAAGCTCGCCTCCCCATCATCGACTTCAAGACCTGTCGACAGAAGAAATTCTGGGGCGACCGGGTCCGGGACTCCATGATCTGTGCCGGCTTCAGGGACACTGAGGGTCCACCGGCTGCCTGCCAGGTATGACGGCTCAATGGCTACAGGTATGAATGTTGATGGTCGTGGTGAGAATTGAAATTTCATGTGCACCCTCCTCTTCCTCCAGGGCGACTCTGGCGGTCCTCTGCTCTGCCAGCTGGGTCGCGACCGCTGGGAGGTGCATGGCGTGGTGAGCTTCGGCCCCATCGGCTGCACCGTGGAGAACAAGCCCAGCGTGTTCACCCGCACCGCCGCCTACATCCCCTGGATTGAGGCGACGCGCATCAGGGACTTCTTCCTGCACTAAGACGACCACAGGACTCAGAAAGCACAAGCTGTGTTGTATGTTCGATGTCTCCGAGCCTCACTTTTCGTTTCATTACTGGAACTTAAACATCAACCACTTCAAGTTGTAAATAAATGTTTAACTTGCACAGTTTATACGACTCAACACCTTTAGATCCAGTCAACTTTGCACAATAAATCAGCTTAGAGGCAAAACGTTTGGTGAACATTTCCTTTTTGTCTTTATTCATGTTTTTACAGTGTGTTGGATGGAGACACAGGATCAACACACACTCCCAGTACAGCGTTACAGCGGTTTATTCTTTGCTCAGTAAAACAAACCCCACTGCAGATACTCTTTAATAAATACCAGAGGAGAACTGACCGTAAGGCTTTGTTCTGCGTTTGCACAATAGAAGAGTCGTTCAGTCCGACATTGGGAACATGGATCCACTGAAATTCCTCCGGTGAGACACACACCAGATGTCACAATTCATTTACAAACTAATAATTGGCTCAAACCCACAGGTCATGGGTTCACTCATTTCAACACTAGCATCAGAGAAGACATGTCTCCGATAAACGATAAGATAAAGAGGTGACGCACCTCTGTACCATCCTCAGTGATCAGTGACAGGTTAACCTCAGAGGATTAGAGACAGATGAAGGGAGAGGTTCTGTCGGGGGGGTCTACATCTGGATCTCCGGTGGAATGTAGTCCACATTTTTATGACGTCTTTTTCAGACACATTTTTTTGAATTCCCAGAATGCTCCAGGAAAAGGGAAGCGGACGATTGGTGGAAAACCAGCGGACTGGGGCCACCTCGCACTGGAAAGCACACTGCATTTGACCAGAGTCTATTTCCTCTTAGCGCTGTGGTGAAAGGCTGTGTCCTGGAGAGATGTTTGGCCCTGGCGTTGAAGCAGATGTGTGGGAGGAAGGTTAGTACAGCCTGGAGGATGATGGGGAGCCGGTGATGCGGTCCCAGTTGTTGTAGAGAGCGTAGGCACTAGATAAGGCCAAACCCGCCAGGCCTCCACGGGCGACAGCCTTTAATCCACCTGGGAACACAAAGCAGAGACAGGATGAGTGATGAAACCACGGATGAACATCTAATGTTAAAGAAAGTGAAAAACATTCCTGGATCTGCAACAAATGTTATGGTTTCTTTCTTCGGGTAAATGAGATTTAACTAATCTCATTTGAAGTAAGAAGTTGATAACCATAACCTTTCAATGGGAGAGATGTGGATTTATGAAAACCAGCTGTGTGCTCAGATTAAAAACACATGCAAATAGTTACAGTCTGAGGTCATAACCAGGCGCAGTGGACATTCATTACTTGCAAATATACAAGCAGTAAAAAAACAAAACACCTACTTCCTGATTTAAAGAGCATCCCAGTCAGCGTCCCAGCAGTCACTGTGTTGATGTCATCTTCTGCTCCTCTGGCTTTCTCGATCGCCACGCCAAACACACTGTACAACAACGCTGAGGAGGCAAAGAGACATTCACTGCATCAGAAGTAGATCAACTAACAGTGACTCCATAAAAGGAAACTGAAGATCAACAAAAAACCATGATTTTCTTCTGACTTACCAACAGAGCCCAGCGAGTTGGCCCATGAAGCACCCTGCCTGGTCACCATGTTCAGAATCCTGGAGAGAGAAAGCAAACGTTTAGAGGACGGGTAAAGACACTTCAGGTGCAACACAAGGGACACAACTACTCGTGCCCTGAACTCTGTCTCTCTCTACTCACTGAACATTACGAGGTTTGGACCAGGCCATATCTCTGGTCTCCTTCAGGCCCATCCTGAGACCGTTCACAGTTCCGAATGCTGCTCCTGAAGCCAAAACCAAAGAAAGAAATGCTAAAGGAAACTTATTGAGCACTATTTTCCCTTTATACTTCTGTGCTGGTTGGATTTAATTAACAGTTTGGGGCACAGGGCTATAAAATTGTTATTAAAATATACTTAACAAATAGCAGCCCAAAAAAGCCAAAGGATTAAACGAGGTAAGACGTCCTCAATCGGCTACAACAGTAAAAGGGTGTTCACACATTCTTGCATCATTAATAAAGTTTTAAAATTATGTTAGAACCATGTAAACATGCAGGACTTTGTAGTTTCTGTTCATATATTCTTGTTTAAATAATACTTCAAGTACAATGTAATAAAGGTCTGAGCTTTATTATGAAGGTCACAGGTGTTAATTTTGACTAACCAGTAATGCAGGAGCCTCCGATGGTGAAGAAAGCCAGTTCAAACCGTCCTCTGGTTTTACTGGCGCCTGTGGGCAGAATGAACTCATCTGTGTCCTGAAACACAACATTAACAAAGTGTTTACAGATACAAACAGACAAAAATACACAGAAGTACCTCAAGAAAACTGCAAGAACACAGCTTTGTGTTACCTGGACCAGGAAACGAGGGTCGACATTGAGGTACGGGGACAGAGGGCTCATCCCCGTCACTGAAATGACATTATAACACATTAGTTATACATTAAAATAAATATTTAAAACAAACATTCTATAAAAAACAATTAAAGCCAATTAAATATTGAATTAATTAAGTTTTGTCATGTTCAAAGTTATTGATTTCTTATATAGTTTATGTGTGTTAGAGAGGAGCAGATTATATAAGATTATTCTTCTTTCTGCTCCTTTTCAGTCAAGGTTTAGGATGTCGTGCATTTAAATTGTTGTGTTTGGTCGATGAATGAAATAAACTGTTGTATTTACATTGATTTACAGGCCTGGCATCTTTGAACAGATGTTAGCATCAATGCTAACTGCAGCTACAGCCGATTACATGAGACACTTACACGGGACACCGGCGAGCTCCGTGTTGGAGTACTCAGGGGCCCCGCCACCGAAGAGACTCCCGAGGCCTCCCTTCGATCCCCCTGGTCCTGACGGGTTGTTGTCCATGGTTAGAACGGTGTGAAGCTCCGGGGGTCACCTGGAGAAGCCTGGAGCCTGGAAGGGGCTAAGCTAGCTGCCACCGGCTCGGCTAGCTGATGTTGTAACACGGGGAATCCGCGACGACACGATGCAGGACCCACGGACACGGACACGCACGGTTCTCACTGTGGGTCTGGAGAATCCCGGTGGAAGTTTCTACGTGAAAACTCACGATTCTGGCTTAAGAAAGGACGGAACTCGTGTTTTCATCGCGTCTCTGACCTCCAGCTCCACGCTCCTCTGCTGGGGACCGACGTCACACTCTGCGCTGCGTCGTGACGTCAGAAACAAGCGACACCCCCCGGAACTGAGAAGAAAACTTCCTCGCAATTAATTATCCGTAGAGTTGAACTTATTTTAAAGTCCAATAACACAATGTCACCACAAATCTGGAGTCAGTTGTTGAGTCAAGAGTGAAGGAGACATATGTGGCAGCTGTTTGTGTAACTGACAGTTTGAGGAAGATGTCAACAACAACAACAACAGCTGATCTGTTTGTTTATTCTCCTTAAACACAAAATGAAGCAGACTGAAGATTCACGCTTCTCCTGAGACTCACTTCAAGACTTCTAATTGTTTCATTGAAAAAAATAATGTCATCTGAGGTAAAAGTATTTTTAAAAAGAAGCTCCAGTAGACGTTTTACTTAAGTACATGTACATGTCAGGCACTGTAAAGTATGATAAATACAAATAGAACTAGGGCTACGTTGTAGCACTAACGGGCCCTGAGCACAGGCGATTTCAAGTATGTTGCGGTCGGGGAAGAGAGAGCGATCGATGACCAAGCGCACGTCTTAAACTCTAGCATGCGTTTTAAGCTCTACAGCAAGGATAAAGGCTTCACTTCCTGTAGCCAGCAGGTGGCGCTATGATTTTAAGTCATGGTGTCTTTGTGGATGTCAAGCTGTACAACAAGTACATCAAAGTAAAAATATGGAATATGACCAAAATGGCCACTAAATCAAAAATGGCGGGCTTTCTGTCGCGTTTTTCATAATGGTCCTTGAGGCTTTTTTGTGCATCTGGTCATGATACACAACTATCCTCATTTTCGTGAGGATCAGTGAATGCTAAATGAGGGGCTTTTCCGTAGGTGGCGCTGTTGAGCCATTTTGCCACGCCCATTTCCAAATTCTCCAGAATACGTGAATTTTCACCACTTTCTCATTTGCTTCAAAGTTTTACAACTTTTTGAGCACGTTGAAAAATGCTCAGAGTAATCCTTTCAATTTCAACAGGGCCTCCCACCGGAGGTGCTCGGGCCCTAATAAACTCAGAATCAAGTTATTTGGCCAGGTATGTTTGAGAACACAAGGAAATCGACTCCATATTATCAGGTCTTAAATAACATACACATGCTCTTTGTAACAGGCGTGAGGACCTGACTGCACTGAGGAGTCCAGCTTCATGGTAAGTGAACAGAACAGAACCCACTTTCACCTCAATTATATATATATGAAATAAATATGAAAATACCTTTATTGAACAGTTTACAAACAACGATGGTATGAAAAACTCCGGTCTGTGTATAGATATACAAAGAAACTTGCGGAAGTATTTATACAGAAACAGCACGACAGAAATAATCCAAGAACATCATATAAAAATATAAAAAATGAATCCATGTGACACCTATCAGGTTTTACGACTATATTAGATCTAAACATTATAGAAATTATTCTAAAAATCATTAAAATTGGATGGGGATATAATTAAGTTGACATTATTCATGATAAGATGCAATATCTATTTTATCAGTATAGTATATCACAATGCACTTTTTTGAAGTCCCAGAAAATAATTTAAAACACAATAAAAAGCTCATATTTTAGAATCTAATACAAACGCTTTGCCTTTTTTGCATAAGTTTTCCGTTGATGAACTCATCGTCTCGGCTCTTCCGTCGTCTCACCCTGTGCTCGTGACCTGTTGCAGTTTACTGTAAATCCCATCAGACAGAGGGTGGAGGTCCCCTGACGCTCCACTGGGAGGCAGCAGAGAGCCAGTGGTGGCGACGAGCTGCAGAAAGGGTCAAACCAGTTGCTGCTGCTCCTCAGACCTCATTCTAATTAGGCCTGATTTAATTGACTCATTTGGTTAAATCTGTTCCCATGCACCCAGAACCGATCTGGGGTCTGATTTACACGACGCTGTTTGCATTTAATTGAAGGAGGTCGGTTTAATAACTTCCATGTGACACCTACCAGGCCTCGAACTGCTCCATCCCTCCACCTTCTTCATGCCTGCGTGGCCACCGAGGCTTTGATGCAACCGGGGAGACGAGGCCGCACACACACACACACACACACACGCACAGACACACACACACACACACGCACGGTCACGCACGCTCACGCAGCCCCGGCCATCTGCTGCTGGTCAAAGGGACAGAGCCACTGAAGGAATTTAGTGTGTTGAATTTCCCGAATAACAGAGCATCTTATTTGGATTCTGCCATTGTATGTGTGTATTCAGAAGGGGCCAAGTGGAGCGATGAAGTTTGCCATTGTCGCCCAGTGTGGGTGTTTTCAGACTCTCTGGCATGATCTGTGAGTTAGTGTTCTCTGTGTTACTGCCCAGTGTGCCCACTGTCTTTCCCACAATGCCCCATTCAGCCCCTGGGCCTCTCTCTCTCTCCCTCTCTCTCTCTCCCTCTCACCCCCTCCTCCCTCTTTCTCCCTCTCAGACTGTCCCTGCCACCCATTTTGTGCCTCTGGCTAGTCGTCCCCATCCTCCTCATCCCCACCATCGTCATCCTCGCTGGGCCGCGAACCAAACTCTCAGTTGTGGGATAAAATAGGCCATGATGTCATCTTTGTTATCTTTTTTTCAGCGACTCTTGTTTTCATCCTCTCCTTCCTCTCCTCCCTCGCTCTCTTTCTTTCTTTCTGTCTCTCTGAGCTCCCAAACACAAAAGACAGAGAGGCCTCGACAGGACCCCAGTGTATGCCAGTCGTCAAGGAGACAGGAAGACAGTGTTGGGTCTTTAAACTGCCTCGGAGGGGTGTGTGGAGTTAGGGGGAGTTGGCCTTATTTACATGGGAAGAGGACAAGAGAGAGAGAGAGTGAGAGAGAGAGAGAGAGAGAGGGGTTTTGAAATACAACTTTTGAGCCGTTTCCCTGCAGCTCATGAGACTCCAGCCGCTGTCACTCGGCTAAAAATCATTACACTGATGCTCGGTCGTCAAATATTTACCGAGCTAGCGGGAAAAAATCTGGAGTTGTTCATTATGTGGAGAACGCCGTGCATACAGAGCAATGTAAATCAACCTGTCTTCTCTCGTCGCACACGCCCATGCACACACACTGGGATTTGAAGGCGCTGGGAGCTCTGGGCCCCAGTCTGTGCAAATGGTGAGAGAGCTGACTGCAGAATGCATTTCCAGATGCTTGAAGAGTGTTTCATACCAGATTTGGGGAACAAGAGGAAAAAATGCAAAACTTGACTTAGAAATGGGAAAAACGGAGAAAGGAGTCCACACCCATTTAAAAGCACACGCACGGACCACCACCCATCCCTATACACAACATATCTCTTTTTTATTCTCTCTCTCTCTCTCTCTCTCTCTCTCTCTCTCTTTTGCTATCTTCCACTCTGGCTTCTTCCTGTCCAGAGGATTGTCAGCTGCGGTCACATTCTGTCCTCTCTCTCTCTCTCTCTCTCTCTCTCTCTCTCTCTCTCTGTGATCAAGGGGCTGGGGTTGAGGCCACGGCGCAGGCTCAACTCCAAGCCTGAAGTTCAATATCACCCCAACAACTCCACAATGGAAGCAGGAAGGGCAGGGAGAGGACGAATGAGCCACCCACTGCTGCATTAACCACGGAAACCCCCATGTGATTCTCCCTTCTTCTTTTTTCTCCCCTTTGTGTGTGTGTGTGAGAGAGTGTGAGTGTGAGAAAACTTGAAATGTGTTGTTTAAAGGGAAGATTTAGCTTTTAACTTCAAGTGTCAAATGGCCCTCTTTGTGTTTTTCACTTTCATTCAGTGCACCCTGAGAAATAAAAAAAAGTACGATTAAAAAAACCAATGTAGCTGCAATGACACATGTGGGTTATTAGTTGTAGGTTTGCAGAGACGTCAGGGAGTCGATGCTTTGCAATATTTACTCTGCAGATGTTTGAGGGCGAGCTTGTGCAATCAATTTCCCTTCAATTCCCAAGCCATCTACTCCTCCAAAAACCTGAACCCCCCCCCCCCCCTTCCTCCTTGTTATACATGCGCATGCCTCTGAGGAACCATGGTGAGTTGGGTGTGTTTTGTTCTCTTATTGCACACATCAATGTCTGCAATGTCCACTTAAAAAGCAGAGGAAGCAAAAGAAGCCAGGGGAAAAAAACATGTTGTGGCCTTTTCCCTGCATTTTGTCCAAAGTATCCGCCATGGCTTTTTGTGTAGCCGGTTCCTCTGTGTCTAAGGAGTGTTTGGTGATTAGTATGCAGAAAGGAAGCTGATTTGCATAATTAAGAGCTGCAGAGAAAAAGCGACAAAGTTTTGGTTAGTTTTACAACTATGAGTTTAATAGTGTACAAAGAGTTATTCCTGCTCAGAATACTTTAAAAGTTAAAACTTTCATTGTCCCAACACACACATTTTTCAAATTCTCTTTTTTTTTTAGACAGCAGGAATCCAAAGCAGAGACAGATCTCATTAAAGTGGTTAATAATCACAGGAGTGGTAACAGTTAGTAACCTACACTTGGAGAGTAGATTAAAGTTGTACAATACTGTTAATTGTCACATGTATAGGATACAGAAGGCACAGGAGGCAAGCGCTGAGATCTCAGAGGAGTTATAACAGAGAACATCAGTCCCCCCCCCCCCCCCGACACTGAGAATGACTGCAAATGACACATGAAGGATATTTGTACTTGTCAAATTATTCTCCGTAATAAGGCATGGTGTTTCTTATCTGAAAAGGTTGTTTAATGTTATATTCATGTACAAAATAAAATATAAAAATACATTATAAACATGTTACAGACGTTACGGCATTTTGTGGGTTTGTTGTTATTATTATTTTTATTTCAAGGCACCAGTTGGCTTGTGTTTGTAAAAAGTGCACCACACCCACTTGGGGGGGGGGGGGGATAGCGGATACACATGCAAAAATAAACTGTATACGTATATATGGACGACTTCATCTAACAAAACAACGAGCCAAATAAACAAACAAACTTTAACACAAACTTTAACACTGTTCTCCGGAGGCATCCACACCTCACATCAACTTATCTGCTTCTCTACTGCACCACACTTCTAATTCAAATGAGCCGCTGGATTTTTTTTGGCACTAAAATCTGAATTGAGTGGTTCTGGATGTGAAGCCATAAAAAAAAAAAAACTGAAACGATGATTAAGCCGTGACACGTTTCCTGCAGCGCTAATTAATCTGCATACACCCCCAAAAAAATGACAATGATTTCATGCTGGGCACAACGCAGCGGCGCGGTGATAAAAGATTTAGGTGTAACATTGTTCCGTGGCACTGAATAAATAAAGGCACTGTTGTTCAAGCTCAGACAATACTGTAGTGTGAACAAGGCTAAAGGCATCGCTGTGTTACAGTCCTGGAGATTCAGACAAAAGAAGAGCGACCTCCCCTCTGTGTGCTGGTGACTGCACTGTACAGGCTCCGCATTTATACCCTGTCGCCTGGTTAAAAAAACAAAACACTCAGAGATACTTCGACATTTGGGATTTTGAAGCTCTTCCACTTTTCCTCGCCGAGCACCTGTCGCTTTGGGACGTTTCTTCTCTTTTCAAATATGGAAAATGCTGCAGAAAATGTCCCCTTCCGGGTTTGGTGTAACAATACAAAAGGGAAAGCTTGTTAATATATGAACCATTTCAACACCAATCAACGTTTTATGCACGTTGGGCCGAAAAGAAACAAGCAATTAGTGTAAAAAAAGTGCGAGGTGCCCGCTGAGGAAAGAGACTTCACATGTCCCCTTCAGTTTTACTGTTTATATAGGGGGGGGGGGGGGGGGTGCTGGATAAGTAAAATTACGATCATTATCAGTATAGTTATTAATAGAGTCATTATTATTGCCTGACATGGACTGAAGGTCGAGGAGCTCACAGACAGATTGGCACAGCTCAGGTTTAGTTTAATGGGCCTTCACCAGTTTAGGGCCCGTGTTCTATAAAGTCCACTGGTGGCAGAGACTTGGGTTTTAACCTGTTATATAAAAAAAATTCATCGATTGGCTTTGGAGTTTCTTAAGGAAGGCACATTTGGTAAAGTTTAAGTTAGGACTTGGTGATGGGCGTGGTCCTGAGGTTTATTCCCATGATCGCTGTCGTCTGGTTGGTCGGTTAAGACAGTAGCAGCCGGGCTGTTCCCAGTGTGCCGGCCTCCGGTTGGCTGAGCTGAGGGAGTGGCGGGGGCCGCGGGCCAATGAGCGCGCCAGCAGGCAGAGATGGGCGGGTCATCAGTGGGCGGAAATGTCAGAAGGTCAAGGGGTCATGGGTTAGTTGCCGTGGCAGCTAGAGTTAGACAGACAGAGACGGACAAGACGTGGAAAGGAAACAAAAGGGCACATGAAGGGGACATAAAAAGAAAAAAGGTAGAAGAGAGATTAGTGTCAGCTAGTGGCGTCAGGGTTGACAACAAGGCAGATCTACGGCAGTCACACAGCATGAGGGGGATTACATCAGAGCCGCAAACACCTTCATGAGCCCGTGCAGCCGTTCCAGGGACTCACATCAGCCCAGGTGGTGATGCTCGGAACGGGCGCTGTGCGGCGAGCGCGTGCTCATCAAGGCGTTTGAAAGGAGACGACTCCGCCTCTGCCGTGACCGCTGCTATAGTGATACTACTCATGCTAGCTGGGCTACGTCTAGCACAGACAGACAGTGAAACCATGGACAGAGAGGGAGACAGCATGGTTCCGTGTGGGGGAGAGACTGACCTTTTACGTCCAAAGAAAAATGTCTGGGCCTCAGAAATACTTTGGTTTAACTGACAAGTGGAGGTATTGTTTAGCGGAAGGAGGGGGGGGCGTAAGATCTTGGTGATTAACAGCAACTGATTATTGATTATGGTTTTGATCAGTTTGCCATGAGGGATTAGAAAGAGCGGCCAATGGCTAGAGTCAGCAAAGAGGCGCCGTAAGAGCCGGCGATGAGAGGTTAAGAGATGGTGATTTTAGAGAAACAATTTAACAGTAGACAGACTAGCTACAAGAATTTAGAGGCTTTGGTTTTCTTTTGAGTTTTTTTTCTTCAATAGTCATCTTTATTGCCTTTTAGTGTTTTTTGTCCATTGTGTACAACAGGAGCGCCACCGCTCGCACACACGCACACACACACACATTGTAGCTAGCTAGTCCATTTCTATTGCATAAAACAGTCACGAGGGCGCGAGAATCGAGAAGGTCGCCTCGTCTTAAATACACAGAGTATAACACTGCCTTCACTGCCACCGTCGCGGTGACTAAAACAGTAGTAGCTACACACTTTGAATAAAGTTTGAAGTTTACATGGAGACACTTCATCTATAAAAAGCATACCATACAAACAAAAATAAAAAAAATGTACAAACTAAAAAAACCTAAAAAAAATACTACAAGTATTTCCAAGCGATCTTGTTCCATAAGCTTCATATAAGCACTTAAATCCTTAAAATCCCTATATACAAATTTATTTTGCAGCTAAATACATGGTAACAGCACCACTCTGGCTAGGAAATATATGAAAGATGTAAACAGCCCCAATGATCAAGTCCAGTGGGCGACTGATAAGACCACAAACAACAGTATCTCATACAAAAGAGCTTGTAACACAGACTTCAGTAGTTATCACACGCTGTGTTTTAGTAGTAAAAACCGAAGATCATGTTGAATTGAATGACCTTCAGAACAAGACAATCACTGTTACTTTAAGTGTCATATAGTCATTGGGCACAACACAGGATTTAATTCATAATAATAATAAAAAAAAGAAACATTTGTGGAAGTCTACTGGAATGAATTGGGTATAAATAAAAACTTCCCACAGTATTCGTAGGGTTAAAAAGAAGTAATGAGGAGATAAACAACAACAAAAAGGTAGAAAAGAAAAAAAAAGTTTCCGAGAGAGGACTCCAAATCCGGAGTCACGAGGACCGAGTCACATGAACGGAGCGATCCATTCTAATTGAGAGGGTCCCGGCGAGCACAGATAACCGCTGCAGCCGTGACCTCTAACATGGTTCCTCCCAATCTGCTCACTCACTTCACTTCCACTGCAACAAACACTGTTTCACATTTTACACCGAAGCTGCTTCAGCGTGTGACCATTTTCATCGGATTCAGTTATTTCTTCTTTTTTTTTATGGCATGCCGTATTACAGACACATGTAAACTGAAATTGGTCCATTGGTCTGCATGCACACACGCTAACACACACGCACACACACACACGTACACATAAAGTGGCTGGTGAGCTAACTAACCTCTGTCTGTGGTCACTACCCTTTGGTAAGGATGGATTCTCTTGTCGTGGCGTCGTACCTTAGTGGTCATGGCACCTGCTAACAGCCATTGACAAATCGCCAAAACAGAACACAGACGGTTACTCATCAGAAAGACATCAAACAAGTCCACCCATGGCACCAACATCAGTGAAACCAGGAATTTACAAAGTGTTCAAGGCTGAAGGTGAAAAAAATTAGCAAAAATAAAGACGTCTCGATTATAAGAGACGGAATTTTTGTTCTTCGTCGTTTTGTGGTCTTCTGTTTTACCTAAAAGAAAATATTAATCCAAACCGCTAATCTCTGACTAGGCTTCACTAGTAGATTCAACATCGGCTGTAAGTAAAGTCACTCTATAGCTCTGTGATCAAAATAAGCTTTAACATATATTAAATCACAAACAGCAGCGCTAAAATATCTACGGGCTCACTAAAAATGTGTTAAAATTATAAGCGGAAGCTGGACTATTAAAAAACGTTAAGTAGCTGTCACACCACAACACTAGTCTGCTAATACAAAGAGGAAATGAACAGGAATGGACACTTGACTACTGAATGACTGTCGAGGAACCTGTCGTTCTAAAAGTACGAGCGACTCTGAGCGTTTGCTCTGCGGGACAAGCATGTTGTTTTTTTGAGTGGGGTGTGGGGGGGGGGGGTCTCTCTGCAAGCCAGTCCGTGTGTGTGCTAGGAAGGGTTGCTATCGCTTAGCCTTTGGTTGGGAAAGCCATACCTGCAAAAACACAGGGAGAAGAGACTGTTAGGCCAGCAATGAGCTTCTGCATGCAGCAGTATGTGCCGTGGATGTATTACGAGAGCTGGATACAGCCACCAGATTGTTCCATCGATAAAAATCACACCCCCGACGCCTCGAGCACTCGTCATATACGTTTTTACTGTCTGGGTTTGAGTTGAGTTGAGTTTTGTTCGGTAAAGCCAAAGTTTTCTAATGCATCGGTTTGTTTGTCAGCAGGATTATACAAAAACTACAGGATCAGGGGACAGATCCACGTTGGGTTATTTCTAACTTTCTGCAACACTCCGATAAAAAGTTTCTCTAAATGTACTTTATTCAAGAATATTTAAGTCAACACCAACCTGTTGTGTTGGAAATAGATGTAACGTCCTGAGATAGAAGGAGAGAGAAAATATTTGCTAGTTATTCGGACAAATCTGCCACAAAATTAATGCAGATCAGTGGTTTTAAAGGTGAAATATAAGTAACTTAAAATATATGTAACTTAAAATATAAGTAACTTCGGCGCAAATCGTGTTGACGGAAGCAATAAATGATTGTGATCCATTACGAGTGACTGACGATTCAAACCGTGAAGATTAAAGTTTGTAAAACTAACCCAGACTTTAGAAAAGCAAATTTTTTACGAGTCACTTCCGGGGCTCAGTATCCAGTTCTCACAATACATCCATTGACTATTTATGACAGTGATGGACTTTCGAGGTGACATACCTAATACTCCAGTTGAGTCCATGGGGTATTCCAATATGGAGGGCGTGAGTGTGTAGGGGTAGTCGTAGGGCGTGTAGATGATTCCGGACTCGGGCCCTTGCTGCACCAGCGCCGGGTGCTGATTGCCACCCGGCACGAGGGCGGAGCTCTGGATCTGACGGAGCAGGGGCATGAGGGTCTGTGTGTTGACGGGGGCGGGGTTGCGCATGCCTTGAGGCAGGACGGGCGTCGGGCCTGTGATGATCCGAGGCGCCTGAGGGTTCCCTAGCTGGAAGGCGGCGGTGGCTGCGCGGCGCAAGAACATGCGATATCGCAAGTATGCACACGCCCCCCCACACGCGAGCACACACAGAGCAACGCACAGGGAAGAAGAGGAGAGGACAAACAGTCTATTTAACAAAAGGAAACAGAGGCATTGTTCGTATATACAGTGGACTCCTGTACCGAGAGCCCTCCTTTGTCACCCACAGACCCTCCTACACATGCTAACTGTGATGTCATCCTTACGCATTTTGACATTGGCGTCTCTGTAGGTTCCGTTGAGAATGGCGAGCTCCATCAACTGCATTTTCTTCAGGTTGTCCTCCCCCTCAGCCTGCACCAACACAAGCACAGCAGCACAGGGACGGTCATTCAGCCGCTTGAATCAACTCATTCTTGTGAGCGGCCGGTCAATGAGTCATCCGACGGCACAATACACTGGGAATAATTATGATTAGATTATGATTTCAAAAGAGAAAGAAGGTTTTTCTTTTTCTTTCTTAAACGTTTGCAGTGGAGTTGAACAGACCTTGGCTGCGGCCGCTCTACCACACGGGTCATATTCGGTGTCACAGCCGCTAGCTTCTTAGCTCCTGTTACCGCTCGGTGAGAAGCTTGACTGATTTACAGTTGGTGAGCAAGGTCGTTCGGGTTAAACTAACACACATCGTTAACTTTAGCAGCCACACTCACACTCACACATGCACAAACATAGATTAACAGGGGGGTGGTTCACTTGCAGTCACTTCCTACAACCAGGGCCGAGGTTGTGATTGAAGCGGGAAGTGACGGCTGATTGCTGCGATAGAAATCACCCTGCTGATCCTTTCAGTCTGTTTCTATTGTTGGAAATAATGCGGGGGGGGGAGAGGAGAGAATAGTCTTGTGATTTCAAAATATGTGCTACGTGTGCTTGTGTGTCACTCGGGGGTAATGTTGAGAGTGCGGGGTCGTCTATATGCCCATTTTCAATTCGTCATTATGTTTTCATGTATGTATGTGTGGCTGTGGGGGGTTGGGGGGGATGTGGGGGGGAGGTAGGTGGGCTCCGGAGAATGTGAGAAATGTTGAGGAGCGCAATCAAAATGTCCTCTTGTGTGGACAACAAGACAAAAAAAAAAAAAAAAGCGGAGAGGAAAAAGGAGTACTGTAGCCAGTAGTTGGGAATGAAGTGAGTTGTGAACAAGTGAAAGGAGTGATGGAGTGGGGAGAACGAGTGAACAGACTCTCCATTCATTCCCTCAGCCTTTCAAACATCCCGGGGTTACCATGGAAACCCCCTTTATGTGTGTACCCTAATTACCCTAACTCCTTACACATACTCACTCTCATACACACAGACACACACACACACAAAAACACAAAAAAGGACACAAACACTCACACACTCTTTTTTTTTTTGGACCGATGATCCCCTTCCCCCTTCCATGCATACCAACACAGTGAACCCTCATCCAGTCACACACAGCTCTTCCATCAGTCCGGCCTGTGATATCCGACGCTGTTGTTGGGAAAGGGGGTTTGTTTTTTGGGACAGATACTCACAGCGGGCACGAGAAGTTTCTTGACCTCGGTGATGGCCCGCTGGAGCTTGATCTTGGCCCGGTTGTGTGTGTCCTCCACTGTGATCAGGACATGGAGGTCCTCGCTCAGGTGCTCCCAGTTGGGCTTCCCTCGGTTCATCTCCTCCTGAAACGCACAAACAGTTTCAAAAGCAGCTCGACTTTGAATGCAGCACGCAGCCTCGGCCCATGACTGAAACAGGATTTCGCTTTTCTTCTCCTTTGGCTTCGGCTCTTGGATCGGCCTCAAAACAACTCACACAAACACATGCACAGACTCACAAGTCTCAAGGTTGTGTAACGCAGCTTTGAAAAGCATCATTGCACTCTTGATAAAAACACTGTGGTGCTCTTCAGTGCTTAAACAGGTTTACTGAAGGTTCTGCACTGAGATTCTTTCTATCAAAACTAACACAGGAGGGATTTATATATTCATTATTCATATTTATTCATTCCATGTCAATGTCAGCTTTATAAAGAAATAGTTGTTTTGTAAGTAGTCATCAAGTAAAACTATGATCTACTGACCCTTCTTTCCTTTTAATCGAATGAAGAAACATGTCCTTGTGCTCACACTGCGATTTGGTATTTTAAATAACTTTCACATTTCAAATACAAACTCTAACAGGAGCTGGGTTCGCTGCTTCTCTCTGTTTCAGGTCACTGTTATATTTAGTTGCCTTTTTTAAAAGTTCATCAGAGAAATTAAGCGAACTGAAAAGAGACCATTCAGACTGTGAGAGCTTGTGACAGGGATCTATTTGATTATTTAATAAGATGGTGGCCGTGGTTTTTGCTTATTTGTTCTAATCGATGACCAGCCAGGAGACCGGTAAGCTACCTTAGCTTAGCCGAGCTTAAAAGCTACACTGGAAATAGCTCTCCTGGCTATGCATCTCTAAACGTCACTTATCCACATATTACATCTTGTTTATTTGGT